>NW_027153342.1:3411-30812 GCF_002600585.1 Cystoisospora suis
CGAGCTGCAGTGCCCGGAAGAAGGTGAGGATACGAAGCAACATAAAGAAGGAAAGCATGTAATAGGCGTCATAGGTGGCGGAGTGACGGAGAGCAAACAAGCAAAACAGTAAGAATCTATTCCTATGTAATGCCAAAGACAAACAGCAGGAAGTAGATAGATACAAAGAGAGAAAGAGAATCTGGGCGACTAAGTATACACATATTGATACGTACTCATACAAAAAAGACGCAGAAAGATGATGTACCGATAGACAAGCACGACGTCCTTCCCCTACAGAGTTGTCGTTCGGATAGTGAACTAAAAAGAGAGACTGCTATCAGGAAGGTAACGAGAACAAAAAACCCAATATATTCAGACGTACCGAGTAAGCATAGGATCCACCTCAACCCTCCTCTCTTGTTCAGCCCTATCAGGAGGAGGTATGTATAAAACAAGAGGGTTCGGTTCAGGGAGACCGCTGTCTGTAGGTGCTGGTGGAGGGCTTTTGAACTGTTTTGCTGCGACACGTGAAAAAGCTGATGACCGTTTTAACCGCACCCCAAGTGTCTTCCGAAGTGATTCTTCACTGACCCCTGCGGTGTACATACACCAAGTGATACACCCGAAATAGAGAAAAATAAAAAAAATCTTCTCCCTCCTTCTTCATCCGCAATATGATAGAGACAAGATGCAATCTGAGAAAACGCACAGCACTCTTTCTCCTCCTACCCTTGCCCATCTGAATAAAGACACAGCGAGACCAATTTCTAATTGCCTTCATGAGGTAAGCTGTTCCCCTCCCAATGAGCGGCGGACCAGCGTATATGGTTCAGATTCGAAGTCAGGTACATATGGTCACCAAAATATAGATAGATAGATAGATCAAGGATAGATAGATAGATATAGATAGATAGATAGATCATAGATATACTGTTGGAGAATCTGCTGGAGCGGTATATCTCGCTGAAGAAAGAGAGGACTAAGAGGAACTCTGGGGTACGCCTTCAAGTGAATTTCCGGCTTGGTCTACGAGAACAAACTGGATGAGCTTCACATCAGCACCTGGAAGGCGCCTCTATGCACTTGAAGAGCCTAAAACACTCGCAGCAGCTTCCTTATTCAGTGAATTCGAGACTGTGAAACGAAGGAATGAAGTCGTGCTTTTGGTGCTCCACCCCGCTCTAATGACCAATACTTGTATACCCGTATCGTCTTCTCATCTCAGCCAAACCAACGTACCCCAGCTAACTCAGTACAGTGCACAGAAAAGCCGGCTGATCACGGGGATCTCCCTGAAATGCTCTCGTCTCCCTAACCTAAGATGTTGTATGTGCTTGTCACGGTTCCATCGCAAGAAGTTACGTGTCTGTCGTTTCTACTGGTATTTTGACGGCGTGAGTACCTTCCCCCTCTTGTGAAAGGACGCGAAGACAAAATAACGTGTAAGGTACGTTGCCGTAGAGTAGGTACGCATATACACGTCTCACATCTAAAAAGATCCTAAGAAAGCAGGCAGATACGGTTTAGCCTACAACCTCGATGAAATTCAGGACTGAAATGAACAGACGATAGACGGACAACCAGCTGAGAGAACTGTCGCGCCGCAGTCGAACTAAGGAGATTACATCATGTATGTGTGAAAGACGAAGATGCAGGTACGAGGTGCTGGTGGAAGAGGAGGTGTAACAGGGAAACGGATGACTTCCAGACAAGGCGGGGTTCCCAAGACTAAGAGGAAGGAAAAGCGCCATCCGCGTAGGTGGCACCGCCAATAAAAAGAACGAGATTCTTGCACAGCTACGCGTCAGGTGTGGGCAGAGCCCGTGCCCTGGGGTGAGATAGGGAAGGAGGGTGATCTTGCCTGGTTGGTGGCCTTTCAGAGGGCTTTTGAATGGACGGAATAAAATAGAAGGCCCTTTTTCAACCGACAAAAGGGGCATAATTGGCGCCCGAATAAGCGAGACGCATACTGGCCGAACGCCAGTCGCGGCCGCGACGGCGGAGGCGTTGCATCCTCCATCAGGACCGTTGTCTTTACGCTGACCTTGTGCTCCGGAGTTAGGACAGGCGCCACGATCGTCTCCGGTTCTGCGGATGGACGACACATGGATACGGAATGGGATAAGAGATGGTAACAAACCAAGAGGTACACTGTATTTCTGAGGGCAGAGCGAAGCAGACACGCGGACTGAAAAAAAAAAAAAAAGACATTACGAAGCACAGAGATACGAGCACTGTTTGGAACGTCCCTCTCCTTCCGAGGTGACGACCGCACACGCGGCACGAGGAGTCAGTTTCCGCCCGTTTCCCGAACTTGAGATCATCCAAGAGACCACTAGTTTTCTTTGCAGAACGCCATGACGTCGCCCCGGGGCCTTGCCCCCCCCGTCCTGCTTCCGCGAGTGAAATTTGAGCGCCTCTACTCCACAGTCAGTTGATCACCCCGCGAACCCTCTCGGAACCTCAGCTAGTCCCGAACATGCAAGTTTCCTTACTGAGCTCTCCGGAGCGGGACTCTCCGCATAGCAATATGGCTCCCCGAGAGAAACTGTAGCAACGAAGGGAGAGCTCCAGAGAAATGCTGGAGTACTGTCAGGACGAGGTTCTTGTCTGATGCAGCACTCCTAACCAGAATAGCAAACCACAAGACTGTTTGAATACAGCCCAACAAAAAAGGCGGCTCAGCAACTGCATGCTGTGCTGGCAGCCGCCGGGAAGAGTCGAACAGGACAGATGCAAGAGTTTTCTTCTTTGTAGAGGTCCGATGAGCCGTTAACGACCCCCCGATTCCGGCTCTCGTAGCCAGTGCCCGTCTGCTGCCAATAACAGTCACCGTTCAGCAACATGACTAGACCTCTCGGTCACTTTCCGCGCAAGTTCATGGGGGCTGGAGGTGTTTGCATGCGTGCAAGTCTTCTCGTAGTGTCATACTACGTCAGTATGGACCTCCAGGTTCCGTAGCTCAGCCGGTTAGAGCGTGTGGCTGTTAACCACAAGGTCGCTGGTTCGATCCCAGCCGGTACCGTTGGTTTCAGGTGCGTGGAGTGTAGTCCCTCTGCTTACAGACAGTTTACCGCTTTCGAGAGAAATCGGGAATCAGCGGATGTCGCTTTCTACTTGGCACAGGCATGTTACTCCCTTACAGGGCATTTAGCAACGGCGATGCGGCCCGACGACTACCCCAAGCTTCCCGCGGAGGCTGCCGGTAGTGCAGCGGCGAGAATGCGGTGAGACCTCGGCGCGTCAAGACTGTAGGTCAGACGGGGACACAGCCAGTACGGGTAACGGCGGTTCTCCCTGCTCGAATGCCCGGACAGACTATCACCGAGCTGTTGTGCGACGGAGTAGTGGATGCTCCCGAGGTTTCATGGTACAGGGCGTGCGCACTCTTTTAGACTTGCTCTTCAACCGTGTACGTACAGCTCAGGCGGATCATGTTGTAGCATTTTCTTCAATCTACTGTAAGGCCCGGGTTGGCCTGCTCTTTCTCAAGGTGCCGTAGAGCAACAATGCAGAAGAACCTTACACTCGGGGCTACGTCTTTTTCCGCCTAGTCCCTCATTCTGTCTGATTTTTCCAGAGAGTATTAGGCTTTCAAAACATGGAAAGGAAGTGCTATGACGACGCCAACTATCAAAACAAGCGACTTCCGAGTCCCTCTCCCGGGTGCAAGAAGTCGCGCGTCCAGACCGGCTCTCCTGAAGAAGGGCTCTATCCTGACACCAGCGAGACAGTCGCTGCGCGAGTTCGCGAACTCTCGCTGACGACAAAACGGCTGGCAGCAGAAGGTAAACACGCAGCTATGTCAAGGATACACGGCTACTGTACATGAAATCTTTTTAGCCAATCCTCTACATGCGCGCCTAGAAAAACATTTAACTGACATTCGACGAGATGTAGCTGCTGCAGAGAGGTTTGACGCAGCTGTAGAAACTGCTTGCAAGCCTCTTCTTCTTTTGCTGGAAAGTTTGATACGCAGTAGAGCAGATGTGTGTTCGGAAAACGCAACAGCAGCACTGCTAACAAAAGAAATGGTTGACACCGCAGTAGCGCTTCGGAGTCTCATCGGCACTGTACTAAAGAAGAAGGAGATTGTTTGCGCTGGAAATAAGCTCTTGGAAGACGAATGGGAACGAGCCAGTCAGGGTTTGTCCGAGAGTAGGAAGGACGCTAAGGAGGTACGGCCCGTCTCACTTCTGTAATGAAGAGATGTTTCCATAAGGGCCGACGCTAGATGAGAGAGGAGATCAAAAAGGCGGGCGGGGAGGCTAGCGAAAGAAAGCAAGAGCAGGAGCACCTGGTTCTTTCCTGCGCGTCTATAGAGGAGATGGTAACTACACAAAACTGCGGCGCCGCGGTTGCTGCTGACGCTTTTCCTCGTGATAGGTTCAAGACAGGAGAACCCAGTGTGCCGAGATGGCGGCTCGGTGCCACCGTGTTGAAAATGAATTTCACCAGGAGAGCGAGTTGCTAGCGCGTCGTACCCAGGAACAAATGAAGACAGACTCAGAAGATTCAGAAAGAGTCATGGCCATGGTAATAGCGTGTCTGCAATGTAGACGGCGAACTCTGGTTACCTTTTACCACAGCGCCGGCAAGCCAGCTTGATCATGGAAACCGTGCAGCGCAAACGAGAAGAGCTATCTCGCTTCACCCAGAAGGCCACAGAAATCGAAGATGCACTACAGCGCGAGAGAGCTTCGCTGAGCATGATAAAGTGCCAGACCGACAGCCAGGGACTTTGCTTGGCGCTACTGGACAGCAGGATAGTTGAGATGGAGAAAGAGTTGCCCTTGCTTCGAACAGTAGGAATAAAACAAATTGTCGTACAATTGTGCAGCTGAAGCTGCTCTATCAGGCGATCGACGACCTTGAAAACGAGAAGCGCACTCTCTGCTGTCATATAGACAGCAGCCTTGCAGCACTGCCGGAGTTGCGGACACAGGTACGGTGTAGTCAAGTGCATTGACAGCAAGCTACCAAAGGCGACCAACTACAGACCACGAGGAAAGCCGGGGAAGCGGAGTGCTTGAAAGCGTAGGCAAACGGCTTGGGACTATGAGCGCTTGTGCTGAAACTGTGCCTCTCACCAGCGACCTGGCTGAAAAGGAGAGGAAGCTGAAGCAGCTGCAGGACAGAGCGGGAACGCTGCGTGAGGGGCTGGACCAGTGGAACCAGCACAGAGAAGTGGCCGCAATGACAATCGAGGACCATGCCGTGGAGGCTGAGCGCCTAGCGGAGAAAGTCAGCCAAAAGGTAAATAAATAGCGGCCGCTTCCAAGACTCCAGTAGGCTAAGCAAGACCGCGTGACAGAGAAACACGCTCGAAATGGTTCTGGAGGAATCAAACCAGCAACCAGGAAAGAACGCGGACGTCATGCACCGCTCGAAGACCGCTGCCACTGCCGCGGAATGCGAGGTGCTACGCCGATACGACAACACGATAACTGGAATCACCACACGATCTGTTCAGATTCAAGGCCTAGAGAGACAGCATGTGGAGCTGTGTGCCATAATTTCGCATGCCAAGGATCGTGAATGTGCTCTTCGCTACCGTAAGCGCGACCACACGGATCGTATGGCAGAGTGCTTCACTTGGCGGACTACAGACCTGGATGACCTCTCGAAGGAGATGCAGGAAAGACAGGGTCGCTTGCTAGAGATGGAAAGTGAAAAGCGCGGGTAGGTGACCAGTCGCAGAAGCTCTACGGCACGAGACACCCCAGCTACGTCGTTATCAGTCACTTGTTA
The DNA here is from genome assembly GCF_002600585.1 of Cystoisospora suis. Classification (NCBI taxonomy): domain Eukaryota; phylum Apicomplexa; class Conoidasida; order Eucoccidiorida; family Sarcocystidae; genus Cystoisospora; species Cystoisospora suis. The sequence goes on from NW_027153342.1 coordinate 9,145, forward strand.
ACTACCCAAGATCTTGTCAACAAGAAAGAGAAACGCCTGCGGGAGAGAGAGAGAGTGCAACAGGAGCTAGAGAAGCTGGGACGTCTGCTAGAACAGAAGAGGGCACAAGAGGTATGCACGCTTCTTCACCCCCAACGCTGACCTCGGCTCACCTCCAAGAAACCGAGCACAGGAAAAGGAAAAGATGATGCGGAACGATGTACACGATAAGTACAAGAGGGTCAAGGAAGGCAAGTTGACGGCCGACCAAGAAGCTTCACCTATACGCACGAGACAACCCCCCAGCTCTTGCACAGGAACATCAAAACAAAGTTGCGGAGATCACCGCGCCTCGTTCGGTCGTCCGCGCTGCGTTAGAACAACAAGAGGTATATTCTTCTCATGAGCAGGGTTGCGTCTGCTTTCGCTGATTACACTCTCTTAGGTGGCAGAGTGCGACGGCATATTCCGGGCAGAGTCCGTCAGGCTACGTGAGCAGTTCGCCTCTCGGGTGACTGATTTGCGAAAGCAGGTACCCTCAGTGTATCACGCGTTGACGGGCGCGTAGTGCATCTTCCCTCATACAGATCGCAGGAGCGAGGGAGAAACTAAATGCGCAAGACCAGGAAATTAGCAAATTGCGATCGGAAGTTGATAAGCAGAAGTGCTCAGACGGCCCCGAGTGCGCGTCTTTGGATGTCTGTCCAGTTGCTGTTTCCGTCACTTTCTCGGACGGGAAAAAGACTCTTAGGGGTGAGGAAAAAAGAAGAAGCGTTTCGCGACGGGGCTCACCGGCTTACAGCTAAGCTTGCTCCGGAGCCCGGAGAGGTGAAGCTGACAGGGTAAGTCTGACACGGGAAAACAAAGAGCTCTCACTGCATCAGTATGTTTGTTCAGCGCCCTTTCTGATGCCCGCAAGTGCGCGTAAGTCCGAAAGTACCAGCCGCCGCAGGAGACGCATGGCACCAAGGCTCTCAGCGAGAAAGACCACTACCGCTTTGGCGCACCTATTAAGAACGGCACTCCGATTCTCAAGACCAGTCCAAGTGCGCTTATGCCACCTGGAAAGTCACCACATCTATCAGCGCTGCGTGAGAAAATAGCTCACACGAAAATGCCTGAAAAAAGTGGCGAGTCTCTGTGTTACAAGGTGAGAGAGACCACGGACGAGTGCGAGAATGCACGAATAGTCACGACATTCCGAAGAGGGCAGAGGGGAGAGGATTAAAGGCAGACACATTCTTACAGCGTTTTTCAAGCCAGGTAGGCATGACGTACTACCCTTCAGTATCCGGGATGATACCTGACTTCCTGCAGTTCGGCTTCGTATCAAATGCGAAAACCGGGGGACCAATCTGGACTCTAGGCTCGAGCTCCGCCAGGAGTGTAAAGGCAGCTTTTCCGCAGCCGCCACATAAAGCTTCCACTACGGAAATCGACATTTTTGCTCCGTAGCCGTTTGTATTCAAAGCCTACTTTTTGATGTGCTGACAGAGAACCGATGACCTGTTTACTGCGCACCGGCGGCACAAAATCTCTGTTCATATCCTCACCATACCAGCGATGGCGGCGTGCCAGCGTCCTCGACGCACTAACAGGTGTAGTTTGTGTGGGGAGAGGCCATAGCTCATAGCCTCAGAGCCAGCCCGCAGCCAGTCTGCACGTGTGTAATTTCCTGTTGCTCAAGAAAAACTAGTTTCAAGACAGTCAAAACTGGAAAGAATTATCGCGTCGAGAAGCAAAACAGACAATGTGAAGGACAGCAGTCGCAACCATCAACAGCGACGAAATGTTTGGTCACCCGTCAGCGTGTCCTGGAAGTCTTGTCTGAAGAGTAGGTAGTCGCCAGGGGTCACTCGCACACGGCGTGACAAGACACGGGTCATATTCATTGGAAACTGAGAGCCGCTGAGTCCCGCCGGAACTGCGCAGACTCGAAGAATGGCTGCCCGGCCTCGACCTTTCCGGAAGCTGGGGTGCTACCCTGCAGTGGCGTTTCTCCCCCAACTCGGGAAACTCGCACGCATTGAATGAGACGTTTTCGTGCTCGCCAGCCTGGTCAAGAATGTGATGGCTCATGGAAGGCCGAGGAACCTGAGAGGCATCACACAACATACAACAATGGGGCCTGTGATTGTCACGCAGCGTCGCAGAAAGTGTGAGACACGTGAGTCGATGAGAGGAGCATCGTTTCTTACTTGGTATCTATGACAACGGGGGTCGTTCCATGCGAAGTTTTCGGTCGGATTCGGAGTGACGCAGAAGCAGACCTCCGCCTCAAAGACGCATGACGTCTTATCCTCTTTCTGACACACGACAAGCAACAACGCGCCAACGGCTGAGAAGCCAGCCAGGGAAGTCAAAAGAGCCTGCCATGAAGACACCCGGTCCGCATCTCACCTGGCCATTGGCTTCTAGCATCCACATGAACTCATCAACCGTGACGGGGTCATTTCGCCAGTCCAAGTCGAGCTTGTACTGCTTTTTCCAATGAGTTTTGAAGGCCGACCGAACTCTTTCCCACTCTGCTCGTGTCACAGTTCTCCAGAGGTCCTTAAACTCAAAGAACTGGGCCAGACGACGGAATAGAGGGTGAGACACACGAGCTGACGGGGAAGTCGTTTTGTACACCTACAAAGCAGATGACGCACTGAGGCCTGGTCAGTCCAGGATCGAAGAGGACACCACAAAAGCTCGAGGGCGATCCCTCCTGATGGTTAACCGTACCTCGTAGTCAAATACATCTTCCAACTCGACACAGGGAAGAGACGAGCCGAATATTGAAAAAGGGTTCCAGCTGTCCTGCGTTTCGAGAAGACTCTCCATGAGCGTGTCTTTTTCTTCCTTTTCGTCTTCAAGAGACGACGATCTGTACCAGTTTGCTTTCTGCATGTCTCCACCGACATGGTATTGGTTCTTGACCTGCGAGCAGAGTCACAGGCGCAGGCGTCGGTGTGGTTCTCCGGCACAGGTCTGCTTCCGCCAGAACCAGGAAGGTATGTGCTTTGGAGAACGGCTTACCTTGGGTATATCTGCTAGCACCTTCGCGGTCCTTAGTCTCTCGGACGCGGTCAAGTGTTGTCCGTCAACCGGACACGATACATACTCTTTCAGCACCTTGGAGTCGGCCATCAGCTGAGCACAACGCGACAGGAGAAAAGTCGGGAACTTTTGACCGAACCTGCGATAGATAAATATATCTTGGATGATTGTATATTAGCGGCTAAATGTCAATCAAACATGATAATTTTAGGTTTTCCATGAAATCTATTTGGAAGAAGAGGCTGGCTACTGTTAATTCCAAGTCGAGACGCAAAGAAACCACCAAGGATAGCTGCACAAACGCGGAATTGTCTCAGATGGTTCACACCTGACCACCACGTGCTCGATCCATGCGAGCGCACTCCTCTACACCGCAGATCGTGGCGCGTCCGCAATCATTTACCTCTCGATCCTCGAGAAGCGGAGCGACATCGTCTGTGTGCTTGGACACAGCGGCAGTTCGCACCAAGAACAATCCAAGATCGAACTCCGGGGGAGAAGTAAGCTCGGGAGTGGGGCGAAGCACTTTGTGTCGAAAGAAGACTGGCCGAGCAGGCGATTCGTCAGCTGAGATACTAGGTGAGCAAAAAACTCCAGAACCTCCCTCAGCACCAGTGGGAGGATCCGAAACAATCAACGACGTAAACGATCTGGACGCAGGGACACTTGACACCGTTGACGCCGTAGACGAAATTCGTTGTTTTTCTCTGTTCGATATTCCATAGTCCCACCTCAGTTTGGAACAGGCAGAACCGTCATCTCGGTCTTCGCATCGGCCAGGAAAAGCCCTGGATCCGTCTTCTGAGGTCTTCCCCGGCTCCTCCAACTGGCAGAGTGCCGGGATACGGGACACGTCATTCTCGGGGGTCACTGTGGGGCCTCTCTCTGGATCATCGTCCGGAAATGATCTTGGACACTGCGGATTTACCTGCATGGAAAGCGGGGAGGGATGCGAAACGAACTGTGATACCGGGACAGTTGACATGTTACGGTACATGATACTAAATGAATACACTAGACTTACTGATGGGTCCGCTGGGACCAAAACTGAATCAGCTTTCAGCCAGGGCAGTCTGCTATCTTCTCGGCTGTCTACCCGTCTCTCTCTGCAGCTCTCTGCCTGAGTGGCCGTCGTGCGTCGTTCTGGGTCCTTCTCATACGACGCCGTATCGGCGATAGCGAGTTTTTTTCTTTTTGAGCGGACATCCTCTTGGGATTCCTCGCACACTATCCTCTCCCTCTTCAGACAACGAGGACTCCGCGATGAAGAAACTGGCATAGCGTCGGGAGTGTGCCCCGCCATATGGTCAGGTGCCTGCGAAAAGGCAGACTTTTTTGAAGGCTTCTTTCTCGTTGTCCGAGCCTTCCGACTCTCTGACCTCTCACTAGGCATTAGTCGGTCCGCCTTCGCAAAAGAGTCGATTTCGGTCTTGTCTGAGCTTGAAGCGCGTTCCGGAGCCCCCTGCGAATCTCGTCCTGTCGCGGACGGTGAGGCATCGGCCCCTGTTTCTAGTTCGTGGGTCACAACATCTTTCTGGTTGTACTTCAACCTCAGGAAAGTGCTATTCTTCGCGCCCTTACACTTGCCCCTAGTGACCAGTCGACTCCCGTCCTTGCAGCTGACGGGGGTTGTTTGCGGGCAGCGGTCAGACGGAGTACTGCTGGCGTTCTTCGGCGACGTCGGGCGCTGCAGGCGCGGACTGCAGCGAACAGGCGTTCGCAACGCTCTCTGGAGAATTGTTACTTGAGCTGTGTCCTGAGACTCACCGGGGCCGCCTGTCCGCGGCGGTTTCCGAGATGTCTTGAGTCTTCTACGGGATGCAGACGTGGCATCCCCCAGTTTCGAGGGGTCTCTCCCTTCAGAACTTGGCGGCACTTTTAAGGGCGACTCCGCCCTGGTGACTCGCGAGCTTGTCTTTGGCAACGCCAAAAAAGGTGTCGCCGGGGTGGCGCTTGTCACATTGGTCGGCGAACTATCCGAGGAGCTGCACCCCCCCAGAATGTGAGCGCCGGCCACGGTCCTGTCTAGAAAAGAGAAAGTCGCGGCCGCGAAGGGCGACGTAGAAGACCACGAAGATGAAGTCGAGATCCTGCCAGGACGGAAGGCGTCCGAAGCTGAGGTTGTAGTTGCAACTGAAAAGTAATCTGGGTGCTCCGCAGGGTGCGAGTTGAATTTGGAAGCGGACTCCGGATCAGCGCACGTGGAGGGCACCTTTGTAGACGCCGGAGACCTCCCACGGTCTGGAGCAGGGGAAACCGTTGGAGACTGTGCCGAAAAGACAGGATTCGCCTCTGGGTTGTGTTGAGAGAAAAGCGAGAAAACAGCGTTCAGTTCTTGATCCCCTGCTGCTTGCAAGTGAGCAGTGACGGCCCTGAAGGCCGCCAAGGACACGCCTGACAAGCTCTGTTCGCCAACATGCGACTGGGAACCGGGCGAACAAGAGTCATCATAGTGGCCTTTATGGGAAGGGACCTCCTGCTCGAGAACACGCATGGTTGGAAAGAAACACACGCCAGTAAGGAAAAGAATCTACGAGGAAGCGTTCTTGGCATAACAAAGAGTGTGCCTAGGTGAGTGAGTTTGGGGCCGGCATCCCGCTACTCACTCCAAGCAACCCGGGTGGAACAGAGCGCGCTGACAGTCTGGAAAACTGTTGAGACAAAAAAGTGCCAGTAAGTGAAACTGCAACTGCATATCTGAGAAAGCAATTTCACGGTGTCGGCGGACGGACAGAATCCACGGACACACCGGAAGACAGATGCAGACAAGCCGCCCCCCACCTTTCCCTGCTTTTTCCGAAGTTACAGTTCCTGAGTTCCGGAGAAGAGTCATCGGATGACGGTCTGCACCAGAAAGTAGCTGGAAAAAAGTAATACTTAACGTAGCGAAAAAACTCGGAAAAAAGCGAGGTGGTCCTTAGTGATCTGCGCAGCAGAGGCAGATTTGTTTCACAGCGGAGCATCGTCGTACCTACCCACCAGCCTCACGGGGAAAACATCGATGTGTCGGTCGCAAGCACAACTGTACCATGGGAGTCCAGCACGCCAAGCCACCAGCACTTTCGTCCCTTGTACACTGCAGCAGCCGATTCCCAGAGAGTCCTAGGCACGCTCACGCTTGATACAATTTCCCGGAAGTGATTCTTCTACACTTTTTTCAACCTTGAAGATGTTGTGCCAGCAGGGGCGCCGCGGGGCCACAGACACACCCTCCCATTCCGTGACTTCGGCTAGATGAGGGCTGATTCCCAACCCTGGCTAACAAATTAGTCGGGACCCTCTTTTCCTCCCCGCATACTCGAATTTCTTTCTGCCTCAGTTCGTGTTCTTGGCTGCAATGGTTGTTCGAAACCAGTGCGACAAGACGATTGTCGCAGCTGCAATTTACGGTCAAGCCACTGAAGCAGTCTCGTGTTTGTCCGTGTCAGGGTTAGACTTCGTCCGGGATGAGTACATACATGACTACAGTAGCAGCGGACAGGAACGGACCTTCCGATGTCAGAGGTACCTGGCGGCCTTCGGACTACACTCCTTGCTGTCGTTGCCGGAACGCATTGCCGCGCCATGAGTACGGCGTCAGTGTGGTGGCACAGGAAAGTGCAGTTTCGTGGCGGACTAGTCGTACGCAGTGAGCCAACTCGGGCAAGTGCAGCGTGTTCTTTGAGGTTCAGCCATTCAAGCGCTTCCTTGTGTCGCTTCGACGAGCAATTACGGCCTAATTCTTCTCTTTGACAACGGCAGAAGGGCACTTCTTTTTTAAAAAAAAAGGCTACGCACAGGGGAGTATCCACCACAGCTCAGGTACCACCACGGCGCTGTCCGCGCTAGCTGCCTCGGTCGACCATTCTATTCCAAGTGAATACAGAGGGTGGCCGAAGCCCAGGTTGAAAAAGCCATTAATCTTTTGCTGCAGCTATCCTTACCGCAGCGAAGAAGTCTCCATGCAGTGAAGTCCAGCTTCCCTGGCAAGCCTCTAGTTTTCCTCTCTCCGCACCTGTGTGCTGAAGAGCAAAGACCCCTACACGAGGCTCAGAGACATCCCTCAATAGCCAACCGAATCCGGAGTCCATAAAAGTGGAGGGGGCCAACAGCGTCAGGAGTTAGCGACGTGGCCCGTCCTAGGTCTTGCAAGGCACCAGAGAACCCAAAAAAACGACACGCTGGCCTTACACCGAAAGATCTAGAGCCGCTGGGTGACGTGCCACCTGAGGAATCTCCGTTTGTAGGGGTGCGGGGCGAACGTCAAGCCTGTTGTGTGTCTAGCCGTCAAGCGGCCGCACACGTTCACCCTGGGCGCAGTGCCAGGCATGATGACACACTGACTCACCCAGACAACGATGCCGATAGTGCCCAGGTTGTGCACACTGCATGCTGTACCCATCCCCTCTCAAAAACTGACACTGCGCGACAGGTTGTGCTGTGGTTGTCCCTGAAAGGTGACGTCTGACAGGCGCTTGCGGACCTGGTCCCGGAACCGTTTGTTAGTTGGTGCTGCTGGCGTCAGCGGACTTCGTTGTCGAAACAGTGTGTCTAATCCTAGAACTAAAATAGCAGCTATCACAGACAGCTCAAGGTCTCGCCGCGTTCATGACAGGTGGACTCCAAAAAGTTTCCGATAAAAAAAAAGCTCGGAGCGAAAACAAAAGGAAAATGAAAGAGCTAAGTCAACTCACTGTCACGCTGAAGCGAAACACACCTGGTAAACTCTCTCCTACACAAGAAGAACTATCAGCAGGAAAGATCTTCACCGCGAGTCGCTGCGGGGGAACTGGACCTATGTCAGACCGCAGGGCTCCCCCCCCTCGGTCACTAGCAAGGTAAGACTGCACTCCAGACTGTTCCTGTGCCTTCTCCCTCGATGACTGCAGTTGATGTGCCCGTTCTACGACATTAAAAGCCGTCAACCCGAGGGTCGTTAGTGCACACTCGTCGCTAACTCGGACCGCGCGTGGAGAAACTGCTTGTTCCCCTAACTTGCTCCAGCGACCCCCATCTGGCGAAATCGACCCACTATAGCAGTCGCCCCGCTGATCTATCGAGCCCGGACCGCGACCGCGGGGGACTGGCCCGTACCCTCTTCCGCCGCAGTGCGGGTCCTGGTTCGGCCACTGAGACACGAGCTACGGAAAAACCCTCCGGGAGGGATCAGCAATAGTCCGCTGTTGCTCTGATGACCGCGCCAACATGTCCCGGTGCGCTTTGTGCCAAACTGGCCTCTCTGCCGTGGGACGAGGAGGCAGGGGTGGAGCCCGAGTTTCCTCGACGAAAGCGAGAAAAGAAGGGGACGACGAAGGAAATACTCGCGACGGAGAGGGGGCGGAAAGATGGAGTGACACACTTGAAAGGGTGCTCTGTCGGAGTGGCTCTGAAACGCCCACAAAGGCAGCACGAGATCACCCAGCAAGGCAACAACTACTCGAGCGAAGCTCTCTATTCACGAGCTGAGGATGCGGCCGCTGCACATGAAAAAAAGTGGGGCGCAGCCCACGGGAAGCCGTTGATGCCCCGGCATGAGTGGAGCAATGGAATGCCGATTGCCCGCTGATCCGCGCGCGGCAGCCCACCCGGAACCGGCCACCGCTACGCAGTCCCGATCTCCCCGTGTGCATTCGGACGAAAAGTAACAAGTACTACTGCAGCCAGCCACCTTAATGAAAACCATTGTACGAGCACGTCTCGCTGCACCAAGAGAAGCCATCTAAACACGATTCACATTGTTCGGGTTGAAAGTCGTGCAGCCACACGTCTCCACCGCTGTACGCAGGATTATCGAGAAGTATCACGGCCAGCGTCTGGCTTCGACAGGTGCTCTTGAGAGAGTGAAAGTTCCAAGCCGCTACGCCTTCCACAGTAACCATAAAAAGACAGCAGCCCTACCTGCTGGCCCCGGTCCCATCCCTCCGCTCGGCTCAGCACGTGTCGAAACTGCGTGCTGCATCCCGGGTCCTGGAAGCAACCCCGGAAAGGAACTCAGTGGACGGGACGGTCCTCCGGGATGTCCGACTTCAACATTCTCCAAGCCAGAAAGAAATGAGCCCCTCTCTCTTGGCAGGACGGTCGACACCAAGCCGAGAGCAGCTTTGACTATCCATGGTTTTACCGGGCGTCCGTGCTGCGGTTGCGTACTAACTGAGCCACTGCTTTCAAAATGGTACGGGCCATACACGGGCGCCAGGCGAGCCGACCGTCTGCGCGGCGTCTCTCGAAGAAGGGCAGTCGGTGAAGCTTCCGTTGAGTGGTGGACAAAAAAGCAAATGCAAAATTAAGCAGCGGTACATATTTTGTCCTACGTCATCGCTTACGCAGTCCAACAAAGGTATTACACTAGTGTCTCTTCACGGATCCTAAGAAACGTTGTTGACCGTGCTGGGTCATAGCCACGTTGTTAGCCAGAACGCTCCTCCACGTCTAATGTCTAACGTCGGTGGTACGCACCTTCTGACTTATTTGACAGGGCTTCGGTTACGTCGCAACAACCTTCACAGGCCTTTAGCAACGGAAGCGACCCGGTCCCTGAACCACCATTCGACACGACGACCTAGGAGACGCTTTTAGCAAGAGAAAAAAGACTAGTGGCTGGTAGTCACAGCGAAGATAAGATGTCCTAAGGTTAGTTGAGAACCAACAGAAATAATCCTATAGAGTCCGCTGCAGCACAGCTCTGGACGGAAAGCCTACAGCGAGGCCAAACCTACACACGCGGGAGCTCCTGCGAAGACTGGACGGGGATGATGGCACCTGCAGCGATATCGACGCTGCAGTCCCTGCGTGATGTGTGCCTCCACGAGTGCTCGGAGCCAACACTCCGACCGGGAACTATACAAGACTGCCCACCACCGACGCTTCGTGAGACTGCGGTAGACGCGGACTTACACGCGGAACCAGGTGCACTGTGGCGCCGCACGACTGGGCCCCGGGAGACATTCCTCTTCGATCTACCCCCTGTTGAGGTACGCAACGAGACAAGGGCTGCCGATGAAGCGACTCCCGGTTTCGGGAGGCCGGACGCAGGCAGACGCGGACGCCTCGGACTTCTCGTCGACGTGCTCGGTAAGCGTTCAGCTCCACCTGTCAAGAAAAAGCCCCGGCGGAGACCCCAACACCGGAACAGATAGCTGAGTATATGAGGGCCTATAACTGGAATGGTAGTTACGCGCACATTGTAAGCTCCCGGACCAGAATTTCAAACAATTGAAATGTGAAAACGCCAAACTCACCCCGCAAACCACCCTTCGTAGAGTGCGCAGAAAACAGGGGGAAGCGAAGGCCTGCTGAACCCGCGATCCCCGAGGTGTCCCCGGGATCTCGGCTGACCCGGAGGTACAAGCCCGTTATAGAAAAAATTTTACCGTTTGGTCTGCTGTCGTGCCACGGTCGGCCGAGCGGGGTGTCCGCTCTGGCCTAGGAGATGGTATCTGCTTACACACATGAAACCACTCCAGACTCCCGAAAGGTGGGTAGATAGCTGTCTCTAGGCGGAAAATCTCGAAGCCAGGGCCGCAAAAGGAAAGGTGGATATAAATGCGAGAACTGATACAACCCGGAGGACGCTATCTAAAACCGAGGCGCTGCCGGGGTGGGCCTGCCTCAGTGTTCCAGCGTTGTGAATCTACTTGCACGCATACGACGGACAAAGCAACGAAAGCCGCCACAGCATAGTCCAGAACCAACACCACATGCTGTGCTGCATGGCCCGTCGGAACTGGTCAAGCGGGACTGGACGGTACTCAGTCCAAACTGTCCTCATTCAAGACATACTCCCTACACACACACATACATGAATCCAGGCATGCAGTACCAAGACAAAGAAAGAAATACATGGACAGACAGACTGAGAAGCATAGTGCTACTGCCACCTGAAGCGTGTACGTCCCGCTACAGCCAAATGTCGCCTTCACCTACCGCCCTCAGTCGGCTGCGAGCCCCAACGTGCTGGGGGCCTCCTCCCAAGCCTTGGGGAACGACGGATTGCCGCCTCTGAAACCCCTCCCGAGGCTGCAGACGTGCCAGGCTGCGTGATCAAGACAGGGGCACTTGCACGTTCTTCCCCCTCAGTCCGGCTCTTTCGGCGTGGACGGGGGCGTGTACTCGCCGCGTGCGGTAGCCGCCAAGCAGGTGGCTTCAATGAGGGCAACGAACCCGCTGCTCCGCCTGAACCTGAGGCCAGGGGCACAACCGTGAACCAACTCATGGCTTAACTCCTGCACAGGGCTTTCAACTGCCGCCGGCCGTCCTGGCGGTGACCGCTGCTTAGGCGAGAAGACTCCTTCCATCGCCTTTGACTCAAGAACCCTGGCACGCGCCTTGCGGTAGCAAACAGCGGTCTGTCTTAAAAAGGCGACAGTGCAGGTGCCTCAGTGGGGTCCACCATCCCTCCTGATCAGGAAGAACCGCTGTTCCTTCCACCCGCCGGAGCTGGTTTTGTGAAGTGTCTTTGCTCGAACTCCGTCCCGACTCGTGGAGAAACGCGGGCAGCGAGGAAGACCTCAAACCGGCCGCAACTAGATCCACGCCAGGAACACCTAGCGCATGCATGTGCTGCCAGGCGTCAAACGGTCAGGGAGCACGTAAGCTGACACTACACCAACCCCTCTCACGGTACCAGACAGTGACACTGCCTCACAGCCTTTTACCGTCAGCCTTTCACACACTTCGAGGATTCTTAAGCCGGTCACAAGAAAGAGGCGTGGTTCCTAGACTGTCCGAGTCTATATACAGCATCCGCTGAAGGAGTGAAGTTTCTGATCCACGCAGCACTCCCTCCCCGACAGAGCGGGACAAGAGGAGACAACCCGATCTAAGTCTCCCTAACTACCTGTGGTGCTTTCCATTAAAGGCGAAGGTGCACAGTTCAGTCACCCCCTTCCGACCTCTGGACGACTATTGAAAAAGTGTTCCCCCCGACCAGCGTGCGTGACACGCACTGCAGCGGCAAACAACGGACTCGCGAGGAAAACGCCGAAACCAAAACCGACTACCGACCACCACGGAGTGACGCACCGACAGCCGAGCCAGGACATGGGCAACGGCACTCTGGCCAAACCACCGCCATTCAACACACACTCCCTACACACACACTACCTGAAACCAGGCATGCAGTACCAAGACAAAGAGAGAAATACATGGACAGACAGACTGAGAAGCATAGTGCTACTGCCACCTGCAGCCTGTACGTCCCGCTACAGCCAAATGTCGCCTTCACCTACCGCCCTCAGTCGGCTGCGAGCCCCAACGTGCTGCAGGCCTCCTTCCAAGCCTTGGAGAACGTCGGATTGTCGACGTGGAGCCGCTCCTGGCCTTCCTCCGAAGTCTTTGGGAACGACGGAGTGCCGCCGCGGGGGCGCGTGTGGCTGCTGTCGATGCATGAGAGTCCTTCACCGGCCGTCCACGAGATCGAGGGAGTGCTGGCACGGGCCTGCCTCTGCCTTCTGTCGAAGCCCGACGGCCCTTCCGCGGTCGTCCCCGGGGGCGGGGGAGTGTCGCCACGGGATCGCCTCTGGCTCCTGCGGACCCGTGAGAATCTTTCCGCGGACGACCCCGGCGGACTGTCGCCGCGGGTCCGCTACCGGCAGCTGCGGACGTCCCACGCTCTGCCACCAAAACAGAGGCAGCCGCAGGCTCTTTCCTATCATTCCCGAGGTTTCGGCTTGAGCCGAGAGCTGGGTCGTCCGCTACAAGCAGCAACGAACCAGCACGCATCAACGACGGGAACCGCGCCCCCGCTTTGCCCTGGCCTGAAATTACTCAAGGATACTGTGAACCGAGTTATAGGATAAGCGCTGCGGCTAGCTTCCTGCAACGAGCAGTGTTCCGACCGGAGGGCATGCATTGCCGGTCTGCAACGTGGAGTGTTAAAACCAGCCTGCGTACTCCAAGGAAATTCCCAGCCGTCTGGAACGTCCAGGGCATCCTGAATCAGCGCTGCTACCGCCCAGATCCACGCTGACTCGCTGACACACAAGCATGTCCCCATACTGCTTCTAGCTTCGCTGCTGCGAGGGAGGTCAATCACTTGAAGTAAAGAACCTCCGAACAAGAGCTTACCTTGCTGTTCCGCAGCCTCAGCTTCTTGGCAGTTCAGAATGGGTCGTCCATTCTCTCCACAATAACGATCCACCAGAAACCAAATTAGGAGAAACGCTGCTGCTGCCAGCAGCCTAGTGCTTGCTAAAACACGGTACAGCCCGACCGACGCCTGCTGCCCACATCTGCCCATACTGATAAAAAAAAAGCCCACGTGACTCCAGTACTCTCGGCTCGGCCGTGACGCGCTGCTGAACACCGTACCCTCTGTACTACCGGTCGACCCCCTTTCAGAGACGCGTACTCAAACTCCTCCGACGGGCCTCGACGGAGAATAATCTAATCGTATCCATTGTCGATGAGTGACACGTTAGCAACGCCGCCGGGTAGAACCGTTCACGGGACGACTGACATATTGCCGATCCTGGCGGGGCTTCGCCGCTTGGGGAAATGGCCAACTCGGAGACAAGCCGAGACCCGGGTCAAACCTCGAACTTGGGGGACCCCCGAGGGCTCTTTGGTGGGGTGCTGCAGCCCGCGGGCACGGGAAAAGCGTCGCTGGTTTCAGAGGTGCCATGCTGAGTGGCTGCTGATAACCACTCTTATGATTACTTGTTTCCTTTACATCTTGGTTACCTCTTCACGTCTTGCCTCCACTTCAGCACTTAACTGTAACCGACTATACTCGACTCCGCCTTCCTCCATACTAGTCAGCTTGCTGTACTCGGCACTACAGCTAACCCTACCTCTCGCGACTTGCTAACGTACCACAGCTACCTCGGTCATTAGCTCTCCCTTAGAACACAGCCTCATTCCTCAGCGCACGGGACACACGTAGCTTGGTACTCCCGGTACCACGTACATATACCTCACGCCTGCCACAGAGACTCCCGTGCGACAGAGGGTTCTTGCATCATGTTAGCAAAACATACAGAAATATACTCAAGCTCGTATACACGGGTATTCCTCATCTGGTAGTCCTTACAAAGGCCTTCCCTCATAGCTCAAACGTCCTCTCTCACGGTACTTTCCTTGTGTTCGAATTCGGCGCACTGGCAATCCTCCCTTCACTTAGACTCATACTCACAAACTCTATTTGAAAAACTAAAGCCTCGGACAAAGGTATACATCATCCAGGAGAATCCTGTTGTTGGACGGCTCATGGAGGCGCTGAAGAAGGCCTTGCCGCTGCCATGAGCGGGAAGGGCGGCGACTGGGGCATGTACTTTCCCCCTCTCGCGTGCGCTCACAACTCAACACCACACAGGCGCATAAGATTTCTGCCTTTCTTCCTGACGCAGGGACGGGAGGCACTCTTATCAGAGCAGCGTTGTCTGGAGGAGCCTCGTTTGGATGCGACTCCTAGGCTGTGGTTGGATCGCGTGTGACGTGCCCCTGTTGCCAGAAATGAAGAGCAAATGAAAGAAGAGTCGAGAAGAAAGAAGTTGATGGATAACGGCGCGTCCAAGGTCCCGGCGAGCTCAGTTGTCGCGCGCGCGACCAAGCTCTTTGCATAGGAGAGGGTCGGTCAAGCGGCGAAGTTTATTCCAAAGTTCGCGGCCCGTGGGTGATTGTCGGAGGTTACCCGGATGGAAGTACATACAGGGTACGGCGTGTTATTACTAAAGAAGAACTTCACGTCACCAGGACTCACTTCAAGTTGCTAGGCCCCCATCACGACGGGCTACCGGAGCGTATGCCGCTTGGAGTGAGGCTCGGGGGTTTCGGAACAAGCGAGGACCACGCAAGCCCACGGACGGTAGCGGACGGGGAGGATAGAGAGAGTGCAAGCGCGAGGGAACCGTGGGTAGGATACCCTTCCGGTGGCTCCGTCCTGTTGCCGCTCGACGAGCGCAGAAAGCAGAAGCTGGGCGCCCCCCCCACACCAACAGGGTATGGAGCAAAGCATGGGGACGGCGCAAACTCAACATGGGGAAGATGTTATGCCTGTGCTAGCCAGGGGAGCGAGGACAATTGACGAGATGGCACGGCGGAGTGGGGAAAGGTGAGGCTCCTGCGTTTGCGTGGAGATAGCGGACACCAGTTGTTTCGTCGGGAAATGAGAGCGCAGTGATTTCTTGCGCTCGAGCCCTGTTACTCTACACTCGGTGAGTTGTAGAGGCGCGCATAAAGTGCTTTTCTTGGCAGCAGGAAGGTGCTACAAGCGAACGACGGCTTCTGCTGACCGTGTTGGGAGCGGAGGAGCCCACCTCTGCCTCGCCTACTTTGTGAACGGCTGTTGGACAGAGACAATGTAGAGAACCATATCTCGAAAGAACACTCGGTCCCTCTGAGACGAAACTTTGTTCGCGTGTACTCCATATCAATTCCCCTTTACATAGTACAAGATACTGTTCTTTTCCAAACATTTTGCGCCACCCCACTCAGGCCTTGCACACAAACTGCGTGGAGAACTGTTCTTGCACCAGGCGATGCTAAGCCGGGTCATAGCCGTGCCGCAGTCAGTCGGGCTACCCTGGCCCAGCTATAGCCATGACACGATCTGTCATGGCGCGGCCTTTGGAACTGCAGAGCTGACGTCAGCACTTGCAGCGAAAGTAGATCCATGGAGTCTCGGATTTTACTCACTCGCGCAGCGAGGCACCGCGGGGAAGCCGCACGCGCGATCTTTACCCACCCCCGAAAAGGGTAGGACAGGGGAAGAAAACAGGCAGCGCAACCGTGAAGGTTGCCTACCCAGTCTCGACTGGTACACTCGGCTGATCTACGGCGGGCTGGTCAGTCACACGCAGGTTCCGCACCCGGCACTTGAACCGGGCAGGTGACCCTCTGTAGGCAGACCCGAAGCGGACACCTGGCGACCACAAGACCTTGTAGCAGCGTGCAGCCAGCGAATGCTGGAGTGACTGAGGGATTCACCGCGCGATTGTCCGTCGCGAATGGTATATCACTGGAAGAAGGCAGGTTGTTGCTTTTCGAAGCGCAGTTGCCCCGATAGCTGGCATGCACTGCTGTGGCTCACGTCAGAAAGAAGTCAGCCAGAGCATCCCTCCTGTTACGCGAGACTTCTCTTCCGGGGCTACTGAAGCCTCATGCCCTCAAAAATGATGCGCGACGCTCCTAGGTTTCTTCCTCAGCGTGCCACCTGTGAGGCTTTCCATGTGTAGTGCATTCTCAACGTTTTCGAACAAACAGTGCTCCGCGGACTCGGATTGTACACAGCTGAGGTGTCCCATCTGCAATTCCAGTTTGTGTCGTCTTCGTTGTGCTATCTTCTCGACCTATACGTCTGAAATATGTCTATTGCATTAAGAGTCACGGTAGCGAGCCGCGCAGAGAAGAACTTCACGCGAGTTTCTTTCGTCTTTCCAAGCAACAGTTCGCAAGCCTTTTTCGCAACCGCGGTTCTTGGCTCAGGTGGCGCAGCACTGAGCCACTGGAATCCCTGCTTTTTTCAGTACTTCTTTATTCTGGGGGCGCTCCTTGTCTAATCTAGTTTTGGCGGAGAGACACATTTGTATACTAGCACGTAATGCACGGGCGGAGGCCCAAGCAAGACTGCTGGTTGAATCGCATTTTCTTCGCCCTGCTACTGCCATGGGTACGCAAGGCGAGTGCGCACGAGGACGGCCGCCCCACGAACGAACCTCGGCCTGCTGTGACGCCGCATTTCTTGCGACGTTCCCGACCTCCGCAGGCACTCCTCTACTCGGGCCTGCAGGTAACGGGACGCAGTCGCCATTTCCCGGCAACAGCACCACCGATGGCCCTCTTCAAGCTGCTTCTCCTTCCGCGACTTCAAATCTAACTTCTTCATCCTGTGGCGTTTCGTCTCCCCGGTCCTATCTATCTCTCCTTGTTAGGGAGGCCCCCTTTTGGTGCGGAAACCCTGCTATCGAGCGCCTGAGTGGGACAATTCTCTATTACTTGACCCCTTCGCAGGCTATGGCTGAGCGCCTCCTTCGGCATCTCGCCGGCTCCACGACATCGACTTTACATGCGGTAGATTTAGTTCCTCCCGTACCCGCCGCGTCTTCGAATAACGTGTGTGCCCTTCAAGAGCAGTCGAACCTTTGCCCGAGGTGCTCAACCTGCGGGTGTGATATCAGACAGTGGTTGTCTGAAGGATGTGTTCTCGTGGCCCCCCGCGTCCCCAGTTACGTCTCCCCAGCTGAATTCTGTGATTTTCTCTCGCCGTATGATCGCCGCATGCTCCAGGCCAAAGTTCTCCACGGTGAAACCACGGCCGAGTATCTGGTGCTACTCCTGTGTAGTCGGGCCGCCGCTTTCCAGGCTATCGCCACTTTCAACGGAGTGCCATACTTTCAGGGCGACTCCGCTATTTGTGAGCTGCGACTTGTCAAAGACGTTATTCTCGACTCGCCGACTGCAGGCGATTCTGATCACGGGAGGCTCCAGCGGGTGAAGTTGGCAAGACCCCCGGCAGGTGACGTCGTCTGCACTACGCAGAGTAATGCTAATTCCAGGCATAGAAGTAAACATAGTATCGGGGAACCACCCAAACGGCCTGCAGGGCAGCCCTGCAACCAGTCGCAGAAAATCAATGGGTCGCGGCCCACTGTCCGCAGATCACCGGCGACCGCTGCGTGTGCAGCAGCGGCCGGACGAACAAGCGGCACAGCATTACCTTCGATTCTTTCTGTCTCCTCATCATCACCATCAGGGGCGAGGACACCACGACAAGTCCCTTCAACGTCCTCAAGATCAGCAGGAAATGCTGGTGAAGACGAAGCAGCCGGGTGCGTATCTGTTCTGCCAAAGACAACTGCGCCGGGGAGATCGGGCGGGCTTCCGGAGGGTGCAGGAGCGTCGGCTTTAGAGTGCATGGTTGGCGAACAAGAAGGGGGAGGAGGAGGAGAGAAAGGAAGCATGGAAGCCACGGATGTCTCCCGTGGGTCTTTGAATTCCTTCATGCTTCTGTTCCAGCGAGGTCACGATGATGCGCAGCAACAGCAGCAGTTCTGTGCTGTCTGTCTTGAACGCGTTGTCATACCGCCGTTCCTCCCTGGTTTGCCAAGGAGAGCGGATGCTGAGGTGCCGCATCTCGGAGTCGGGCTTCTATCAGCAGGACTCGGCATGGCTGCGCCCTGTGGAAGTGTGGAAGAGCCAGGCCACGAGGGAGACACTACAGCAGGTGGGGAGGAACGGAGCACTTGTGTGTCTTTTCTCCCCGACTCGCATTCGTCCTCTGCTTGCCAGGGCCGAGGGAGGACTGGAAAAAAACAGAGTACAGGAGAGAGTCTGTGCTCAACAGGGACAGCAGATCAGGCGACTTCAAGAAAAGGAGGAGATCACGGAATTACGGACGCTCGAGGCATTCTGCCGGAAGTGCAGGAAGGAGCGGAACTACCCCGGCCATCTCGAAAAGACCTACCTCTTGGCTCGACAGAAATAGCTGCAGGTGAAGCTCGAGGAGGGATTTTCCGCACCTCGTCTGGAGGGGATCGGAACGATGACATGCTTTTAGACACTGAAGAAGAGAATAGACTGCAGACAAGAGACGGCGACAGGGTAGACGGCGTGGGAAACGGGAGTGCAGAGCTGATGATGCCTCGTACCGTTAGGACACCTGGCCGGGAGGCGGGTACAAGTGTTTTGCAGTGCTGTGCGGCGGGCAGCTCAGGAGCAGGAGGGGGAAGTACCTGTGGTGTCGCAGTAACTGTCCTCTGCGGTCACGCCTTTCACTCCAGTTGTTTGAGAAAGTGGAGCGATCCATCCTGTCCTGTTTGCCGGTACCAGCAGCACCCGTATCAGCCTTGGTGCTGCTTTGTATGCGGGAGCGGCGAGGGAGTCCGAGTTTGTCTTTTGTGTGGCTTTACCGGGTGTGGGGATGAGGCAGTCTCGCGCTCTGTTACTACCGCGGGTGACGGGGTAGTAGTGGGACAGGACCAGGGAGAGAGCCGAGAAGCCGTAGAGGTAGAGAGGGGAGGAGGTCAACCCAGATTTGGGCAGGACGTTCAAGCGTCCGTGCCAGCCGGGGCTTCAGACGGGACAGGAAGAACGGAAAAGTCTTGGAGACGAAACAGAGGTGCTCACGGTGACACGATGAGATCAGTCTCGCTATCGGGGGTTCGCAGCGAAAGAGGGAAAAGCCCAGCCAGCTGGGAAGGGTCGAGGGCCGATAGTCTGACACGAGGAGAGAGGGAGAAGAAGGACAAACAAAAGAGAAAAGGTATACTTGTTGCTTCGGCGGAACGGAAGGACTCGCAACAGAGTTCGTGGTCGAATGCTCGCGATACGCACGTTGTGCGGAGAGCCAAGCAAGGTGAAGAATCAGGTCAGAAGAAGGAAAGCAAGAGCGGAGGCGAGAAGGAAGCGAAGGAAAACGACACCGAGAAAGGACAGGGACCGGGAAATTGGAGGGGAGAGAAGGCGCTGTCGTGGGCCAAACGCGGCCATTCACGTCTGCATTTTGAGGAAACGTCACATGCGCACGCTCTCGAGGTGCGACAACCTCTTCTTCTTTGATACCAGTTGAGGTTACAGCTATCCGTTTCTGGTCCGCAGCTAAGCATCTTCAAAGTTTCCCGCCGCGTGACGAGACCGCGCGCCGGTGGTATTTTTCGGCTGGACTGCCGTTCAAACCAGATGTGGACGCATATGGCACTACGAGTTTCTGTGTTTTTAGTGTAGCTTTGTTAGTGTCATAGAATAGAGTAACGCGTAGCCCCGAAATGTTCCGATGTAATGGGACTCACCCTTTCCAGATGTGCAGCGCTTTCTCGTGTGTGACCGGTGCGGAAGGCGGTGATTGTCTGATAGCAACATTCCTGAGCTGTTGTGCTGTCTGCGCAGCTGGGTACTGACTGCGTGTGGGACTTCGTCAGTGAGGGCTACGTACACCTAGTTGTTCGAAAGCGTTGTTTCGCTAAGAACGCTCTTCAGAAGAACCTTGAGGAGGCTGCAGCAGCCGTGGGAAAAGGCACCGAGGAAGGAGGAAGACTCTCACTAGGCGCTGACTGCCAGTCTTTTTACCTATGTTGCGCCTGTAATAGGAGGATTGATCCAAGGGGCACGGATGGAGAGCAAACTCCTTTTATTTGTCTCAACGCGAAGGCTTCCGGCGAGGCATCCCAGACGCTCCCGCTTGAGAGAGAGGAGACTGCAGAGGGAGAAACGGATGAAACAAACGGCCCTCCTAAGTTTTTGTGCCCCGATTGCTTCGAGAAGAGGGAAGGTACGTTCAGATTCGGAGGCGGGCTTCTTTCCTTTTTTGTTGCTTCCGGTGTTTGCGTGTTCGATTGATTTGACCGGATACTCCAACCTTCACACGCCTATGGGTGTACGCGGTCGTTCGACTGCAAAGGGGGAACCGGCGCAGCGCCAAACAGCAGCTCCAGTGCTGTGGGTCAGGTGGACTCGGTAATGTCTCTCGGGAAAAGCGAGGCTGTCACCTGGGCTGGCGGTTACCGGCTGTCAGCAGAAACTTGCGTTCTACACGTGAGCCTTAAAGCCGGTGTGGCGGTAGAGTAGCAGGTTGCAGGATTTGAAGCCGGTTCCTTGCAAGGCTTGCTGGATGGTAAAGCTTTGTGAGGGGATGATCGGCGCATGCGTACTTCGAGATGTCACGGAGACGGGAGTTGGCTCCGGCTAAAGCAGCTTGTTTGGTGATATGAGCTTACTTCCGTGAAGTGCGTTTAAACGCCTCTCGTGAAGACACCGATAAAGCACGGATGCTTTATGCAAACCCCTGCGCAGGTCACTTTCGGCGTACTGTGCGGTATCTACCATCTATCGTATTTGTCGGTCTTTCTTTTTATCTTCATCTGTCTGTCTATCCGTGTTTACTCTCTAGCAGCTACACGCGGCACGTACTACGGCTGTCGGTAGGTGTCCTTCACTACATGTTTTGAGCCTCATTCTCGAGGGGGGTTCCACGCTTGGGAGTGAACTGGAGATCAAAGACGGGGTCCACGTGACTTTTCAGGTATCACTTGCCCGTGCCCGCTCATGCTCGAGGCTTGTGGCTTCTTTAANNNNGGCACGCGAGTCTCGTGGGTCCGTGCCCGTGGACTCCTCAGAGACCGTGTGCAGCTGTTGTATCCTGATTCTTAATCTGTCCCCGGTTATTCGACCCATGTGAAAACCAACGGTTTCTTCTTTCAGGTTCTCTGTTGGTGACTCTGCGGTGATGCAGGCGCCGGACCGGTCTCTTCTAGTCAGGACAGGCACACCGGTGGGTGCAAGACAAATGTGGAGGGAATGGAGAAAGAGAACTGCGTTTTCTGCTCTTCTCCGTCTTGTTCTGGGAACGTTTCAGAGTCAGGTCAGTCTTCTTGTGCTGGTGAGCTACCCCTCTCACGCGGGTTTGCGGAAGTAGGGGACCCGGAACGAAGAGATGAAGCAGCATCTACTAGTCACTGGAAGAAGGTGAGCGGCTGGGTGATCGAGTTCAACCAGATGCTCGCGGCCTCTCTTGACAGTCAGAGAGACTTTTACGAAGAACGGCTTCAGCGGCTAAAGGAGATGTATTCTCAGCCGCTTGCAGTAAGTGTCGCGGTACCGGGCATTCACACAGCTGCGTCTGACTGAGTGGTGCCATTTCTGCCAGACGGTGATTACTCATGGTGGTTTCTTGGCTGTTTGCGTCGCCTTGCGGTCGTGTGACGAGGAGCAACTTCATAGGTGGTATGAAGTGAATC
>NW_027153342.1:30992-46121 GCF_002600585.1 Cystoisospora suis
GTATATAGGTCCATAGGCGGCCGTTGCAGTTGCTGCCAGTGTAGAAGGCTTTTCAGCCGTGGGAGGTCTGTTACGAGCTTTTGTCTTCATCCTGTACGAAATGCGGCTCGGTTAACATTCTCCGGTTCCACGAATCATTAGACTGTCTTAGAGAATTTTGCAGGGGAAGAACCGAATTTGCTTCCTGCTGCAACAGAAACGCGTTGATTCCGAACAGAAATACTTCACGGTGTTCAGTCGCTCTCGGGTGCGCTCCTGACAAAAGTGGTTATACTCGTTGTACGTGAACGCCGCGCACAATTCATCCGTGTGCGCATTCTTCATGTTGCATAGCTGTCGTTGGTTTCGTCGCTCATCCTTCTACAGAATGAGCACGGACTACGTTTTCGTCCTGAGGACTTGCCCGTAGGCGACGGCAGTTGTTGTGTTCGGCTTGTCTTTCCTTGGCACATTCGTCGATGGAAATGCGGCTCCATGTCGGATGGCGGCGTTCCGATACTGTGGTTCCGTATTCCTACAGGAGTGTCAGGAAGCAGTTCGGGCGGCGCAGCAGTCTGTTGCAGGTCTCCAAAGCCAGGTGACCAGAGAAGAAGTAGTTATTTCTGCTGTAAGTGTGGCAACTTCTGTGGAGAAAAAGACTTGTTGCTGTCGCCCTGTCTATCTTTCCTCGAGCAAGTCAAACACGTGTTTATTTGGGCGGCGAGGCCTGTAATCCAGGGAGTTCACGAGCATTACGGCCGCCTCTGTATTCAGGGTTTTCCGGGCATTTCGGGAACCCTTCTTTCCTACGGTAGCGCACAGGTACAGCTTGCGAGCAAAGTATCTGCTAGCGCATTGGCGGAGATGCTTCGCTGCGTATATTGCAATTGACGAGGAAGGTGACCTCGCCTGTGTAGCACACTGTGTATGTGACTCCCCTTGGCGTATCGGCGCTTCTCTCGGCTGTCTAACGCTTACGCAGTATATGTGTGCCGGCAGCAGCGCTCTGCATCTCTTCTGGCAATTTGTCAGAGTGCTTTCGAGCAACCACATTCCAACCTTCCTGGACGACCTCGTCTGGCTCGGAGATAGGCGCGCTTAGCGTATTTGTACAGCTTATACTCGTTTGCTGTGTGTTTCGTTTGAGCGTGCTCAGATGGAAGACGAGGCGACAGCGCTCATGCATGAGTGCGAGAGAGTGACAACACAACACGGGGTTCTTCAGGAGTTGCACAGAAAGCTACAACAGGATGCTCTTGACGCTCGACGCAAAGGAGAGGAGGAGAAGTGCGTTCGACTACACACCTTGCTGTACCTTTTTTCTCGGTTTTTTTCCTTACAAGAGCTGCTTCTGCGGGAAGAAGATACCCGCGGTAGTCATTCCGAATTCACACCCCCACAGTAGTTTGAGAGAAGAGAGGAGGTCTTTCCTAGCGTAGAGTTTCTTGGAAGGAGCTTCAGTTCATAGCATTGCATATATACAGCCACTCACCTGCCCGTTCTATTCCCTGACGCTTCTTTTTCTGGGGTGGGTGCGCAGGCGTCAACTAACGGAGAAAATCCAGCAGCGCCTTGAAGAGATCGAGGAACTTCGTCAGCAGGTAGGTTGCCCTTCCCCAGAGCACGCGTGCAGGATCGGTAACTGCTGGCGCGTGCGTCTCCGCACATCATGCAGATTGCCGAAGATGTCCGTGTGATATTGTTTCTGTTTCTTCCGCCGAGCGTACGGAGAGTCTTACGTCCTACCATGTACAGACACTAGAAGCGTCGTGTGCAACACGGGGGCTGGAACGTTCGGGGTCATTTCTGTATTACACGGTAATTGAGAGCTCAATACACATGTGTCCAACCATCAAGTGACACGCAGTGTTTGGACACGTTGTTGAATAAACCGGTTTGACGCGGGTTTAGTCTCAAGGGAAAACCTGGAGAGGTGGTGACTGGTTTTTGGTGCAGGGTACGCACTAAGTCCTTTCTAATGAAAAAAAAGGAACGCTCCCGTCTAGACGGGAACACTCGGCCGCTCGTTGCACAGCGGCACTTGGAGAAGTTTCGAATGGAAGCAACCCGTGTATCACTTTATGCAGGACTGAAAAGAAAAACCCAACTAAAGTAGCATTCCACATTTGTAAAGCACTTCAGTCGCCGAAGCACGATAGAGAGGAGCAAGAAGCGACGGCCTGCCGAAGGTCGCAGCATTCATTTGAAATTCGTAGAAGGGCGGAACTGGTCGAGGACACAGAACGACTAAACACATTCTACTAGCGGTGGAGGTGTGCCGGCAGCGGAGCAGTCCGTTGGATCGAACCGCTCAGAAAACGCGATCCCCCTGTAGTTCGGAAAAGGCCCGTGTCGGCACTCCGCCGAAGCACAACGGGCACCGGGGATTGCAGCTGATCTCCTTGTGTAGCCGGTGCTAGAGCAGTCGCTTGCGGCCCAATCCTGCGATTTTAGAATGCGCTTTTTCGAGATGTGAATGACGTGCCGCATCTGACGCCACTTTTATTTGTGCAAGAAAGGAATGCTTTCTCGACGGCAGAGTGTCGTTGTGTGCTGTCTCAGATCCGCGACGTTTCTTTTCACGTGCAGGCCTCTGCGAGGTTGGCCGAAGTTCCGGACGCCAGGGTGAGCTTTTGCTGTGCCGGTCCTTGCTAAGGCAGCGTGTGTTTTTCCACAGTCTCGAGGGGAGAGATCAGGAAACGCGCTTGCCGTTGTGCCCCACCCAGCTTGTTCTCCGGTGTTACTCGCTTCACCTGCTCCCGAGGATATGCAGCTGCTGTCTTCTTTCTGTCCACTGGGGACTGATCACTCCTTTGTCTCTTTCGGACTTTGCGGAGCTTAGAGAAACGTTTATACGTTTAGACGTGTGCATTTCGGTTACTGTTGTCCGTTTGGACATCGGTTGAGAAGCTGCGCTCAGCGTGCAAGAGGAAGGGCACAGTTCGGTGCTTTACCTTCTCAGGTTTTGTGTGGTAACTAAACTACCCGGGGCGGCATGCAGCCTTTTGGTTTTTCCGCCACAGTGTTGGCATCAGGTTTCATTGCATTCATCTCGCGGAGATGAGGAGTTGATGTTATTTCGATGGAGTCTCGCAGGCATTTTTTTTTTTTAGCTGAGCTTCGGTGAATCATTGTTCGGTGGTGCCTCCTGTTAGATGTGCACTCTCAGGACTCAGTAATGCTTGTGGGACATAGCACACCGGTCGGGAGAGGAGACACGGCTAACGAAGGCGGGCGATTGTCGCAAGTGCGAAACCGGGAGAATTTTGGATCTTTTGAGAGTTCGGGTAGATCCAGGTCTTCAGCAGGTCCTGGGAGACGCAGGGGAGGAGGCGGAGGAGGGGGGACAAGAAGGTGAAGAGAGTTTGAGCCTGTTCTTTGAACCTTGCCTTGCAAAACTTGGAGTCGCGCGGCTGTAGGAGCCCGTGCACCGAAGAGCTGGATACAAAGAAGCAACTAAGACCAGGTGAGCCTCTTGTCCTTTTGTTGCTCTGCCGAAAAATGAGAAACTCACACAGATCCCTAGATTGTTCGCACACCCCTGGGTGTGTCTATGCGGAGACACGTCTGTGAGAGGCGCACACAAGCTGCGAAGGAGCACTACGGGGCAGAGGGAACAAGGAGCTGAACAGCTTTCCAGGGAAACTCTCGGAGTCGTGAAAATCAGGATGTTGTGTCGATCCGGCAACGCGTACTTTTGATAAAAGGGCGTCAACTTGTTCGGCTGATCTGTGTTCAGGACTTTAACGACGACTGCTCGTGAGGGAAGTACAAGGAGAGCAGAGGAGAAAGGGTGGAGTTTCTTCACTTAGTTCTGGTGACGGATCTCGAAGGATGTTTTCCGGGCGCATGGGGAGATTGAGAAGCCGACTGCGGTCTTCTGCATTACTGACGTCATGCAGAGTACCACGATCAAGCGCGCGCGTACTATCGGTGCCAGATGGAGTGTAGCAAAAAGTTCGGCACGAGGAATCAGGCGTGAACGCGCTTTTTTGCTGGTTGCTCGAAGTTGCACTCCGGTCCCTTAGCAGACGCTTTCCTTAGCCGGCTTGTGCGAGATGGTAGAGCTTTTTGTGGTGATCCCTTGTCGAGACCGCTCTTTGACTTCGACATGTAAATGTCTTTGCCATATGTCGTTTCTCTTCGGTTGCGTCTGCGACTTACTGCCAGCGGTTTCTTTGCCGCGTGGCCGAATGTTTTGCAGAAGAGGTGGAATGTAGCATGCGTTACAAAGCTATCCCCCAAGACGCTTTTTATGCGAAATTTTAAAGTGACCAGCAGGGTTTTTTTTGTGGGACTTACGAGGAGTCGGCCACGTGGAAGACGGCTTGCGTGGACAAAGTAAAGGGAAACCAGTAAAAACACGGGACACCGGGAAAACAAGCAAGGACTGCACTCACGGGGGGTCACGTGCGTCGAACAAGCCAGCGACGAGTTTGTATCACAACTGAAGCGAACTCTTCGACAAAGACTACGGCAGTACTGCTTCGCGTAGCCTCAGGTCGGACTAGCTTCGATTTCTTAGCTGCGTCACGTTCATCGAGACGCCCGGACGAAGGGCGCTGTCTGGAAGAAAGAGATTTTGTTCATTGTTTAGAATGCTCTGCCTCGAACGCGGCAGGAGCGTGAGCTTTAAGCGCCGTTGTCTGCCGTTGGTTTAGTTTTTGAAGTGTTTTCGCCATCTCTGAATGAACTAACGTAACCATAGCACACTCGCATGCGAAGGTTCTGGCGTTCCTCTTTGGAGCTCGGCACAGCAGCCGTAGGCCAGGGTCTGGTCGGTGCTCAAGCTGTTGTCCAACTGTGCGAACCTGACCTCTGACCCAGGGCATCAGGAATGGAGCGCTTATTTGCAGTTTGCGCAGTTTGTGCCTTCGCCCGAAGCGAGGAGCTGACAGTACTTACACAGTGTGTGACAGCTTGTGCCAGGTCTTCGCCGGAAAGCGGGCGACACACACATTCTACCGCGTCCGCACGAGAAGCCATGGGCCTCATAAAGTAGCAAAGATTTTCACGTGCGTCAAAACAGACCTGATTTCTTTCTGAAGTTCATTTCGACGCTGAGGTTGTAAATCGTTTGGGGCCCTCTGTGTTCTTGCTTCCAAGTGGTGTCGACACACGTGCTGCGGCAGCTCCTTCAGCGTGTTGCCCCCTCCACAAGACAAGGCGTTATTCTAACTCGACAAGGGGGGTGCTGATGTTGTGCTCCACTTGTCTGCAAAGCCTGTCCGACCTTGACGAAGAAATTCAGAACAGCAAGACCGTTAGCTACACGAGTGTCCACAGTTTCTTGGCCTGTTTTAGACAGCGCAAATGACACCAGAGCATCTGCATGCCTTTTCACGAAACTCTCCGGGCGCATCGGTAACGGTCTTCTAAAGCGCTCCTTGCATGTTCTACCGTGGAGTGGATCAAGCTCGCTATTAGAAGCTGCTTTTAAAGGTTTTCAGGCGCGTGCAGGGAGCGCATATGCTTCGGGAGCTTCACACAAAACCCGTTGCTCTTGGGGCATGCGAGGGCCTGCAGCCGTTGTAAGCTGTTGATTTTCACGACCGGTAGCGGTCTCATCCACTTCACGTTATCAGAGTTTCCTCGACAGCTGAAATATATCTTTCTAAATTGTCCCGGTTGTTGCTTGATCAGTGTCCTACCGAGTATCTCAGACATGAGCCCGTGGACACGGACCCCTTGCGTCTGCCCGATGGCCTGGTGTGACTGCTCTCACTGTCCATCTTTCACCTCAACGTAATTTTTGTTGGGGCCGGTCGCGTTCCTCATATTCTCCCTTCGGGCCTATGCGTAGGCGGAACCTGCCTCAGGTTCTCTAAAGCAGCCGTCTACCGCCCTCTACCGCAGCTATTCTCTGTGCCGTTTTGGGGTGCTTTTCTTCGTCAGCAGTCTTTTCCCGAAAAGAGCGGACGCAGCGGGCTACGCGCTGCTTCTGGCTCTTTTTCTTCTTCTGCTAACCTTGCGCGGGTGCGTGCCCTGAAGTCAATCAGTGTGCAGTCACCACAGGGCCAGGTGGTCGGCTGGTCCGTAGCAGCGTGGCCTCCGTTGCCTCGTTATGGTGTCTCTGCCCTCACTTTTTTTTGTCAAGCCTGTTACTCTGTGTTAAGGTCTGACGCCCCATTCGTTTCTGTCACCGGCAGCGGCTTGCGCTGCTTCGAGCATCCGTGTGAAACAATGTGTGTGTCCCTCGCATTCTTTCACCACAGTTCATAGGCGTGTGCTTCTGCGTCGCGACGAGCAGTGGGGAACAGCTATTGAGTTTGGGAGATGAGCGCACTCGTGGGGAACGTCATTTGTCTGGCTCGCGCGTTCCCTGGCCCCACCAAAGACCCCGCGGTTCTCTTCGGCTTTCCCTCACTTTCCCAAGCGCACCATTTCGTGACAGTTCCCAACCCGGCTCGTGATTTGGCGCGCCTCTTCAGCTGTCACCGGGCTGCTTAGCCGAGAAAGATAATCCCTCACGAAGATGCATACAGCGGTCAACACTGTCGCGAACGAGGATGAGCGAAGCCCCCAGACGTGTCCGGGTGCTTCGCGGAGTGCCCTCTTGTCGCCCTCCACAGCAAAGTCTTTCACCGCAAGCACGCCACAGCGAGGTGCCGTGAGGAACGGGTTGCACGCCCAGTCCGAGACGCCTTCCAGGTTGTCCACCGTGGGCGTGGCTGGCCCGCTGGCGGCCCAGGACGCCTCTGTGTTGCTCCAGCAGAATCCCCATCAGCCTTTCGAGACAAGAAGCAAGTCTGCCTCAGGGAGTGCCTCCAAACGATTATCTGAAATGAGGCAGGCAGCTGCGAGGCTCCGTAGCTCCTTGGAGAAGGACACGACACGCTGTATAGACAGCGATAGACAAAGGCTCTATGAAACCCTTGAACAACTCCAGCCTGAGGCAGGTACGTTACTCGTGTTCCTCTCCGTTCAGTGGAGTCTGTATGCCGGCGTTCCCGGGCAGTCGCGCTCGGACGTGGGGTTGCTCGTGAGCCGTCCTGGGTAGTTCGTTGGTCCCAAAATGTTCACGTGCATCTGTCACGAGCTCTTAGAGCATCGTGGAAGAGCGTGTACTCTTCTTGCTTTGCCTGCACCCTCTCCCATCGTGTGAAGTGAAGTAGCCGGAGGATAGAGGTCCTCAGAATCGAAAATTTCTGTTTGCACAGCAACGCGATCAAGGACCCTTCGCACTGGGTTCCACAGAACAAGCAGCGTGCCCGCTGCCTTTTTTTTCAGATCTCATCAAGAAGCTCGTTGAGGAGACTCACGATATGAAGGATCAGTCGCGGCTCTTCGCGTCGAGTGAGTTTCCTCTTGTGACTTTTTCAATATCTGCTGCCAGATTGCGAAGCGGAACGTCCTTCATACTTTCTTTTTTTTGAATGTGAGAGAAGTCTCTATTACTGCGTATAAGCAAGAAAGTCCGCAGTACAACCGCGCCGTGCACAGACATATGTTCCTCCGCAGTCAAACCCAACTTTAGACTGGCCTCTTGAATCTCCGCAGTAGCTCTGACCGTCCGACCAGATGCTCACACGCAGGGTGTGTGTACGATTCGCTGCGGAAGTAACTGAAGCACGTATGGGCACAGCGCGATCGGGAAAAGAAATCAGCAGGTTCTGCGCGAAGGTGGAGAAATACGGATGCCAAGCCAACAGCAATCTCCCTGAGGAGCAGCTTTCAGGTTGGTGGATGGAGATACAGTCCGGTGAAGGACCGTCGGGGTTGGTAGAAGGGGCGACGCTCGATGAAAATTGGGTCTGTGGTGCCGCTGATGGTATTCACGAGGCACTGCGATTTCGGCTTCTCGAGCTACAAACCTTCGGGACCACAAAGCTTCAAGTGTCTGTTGAAAGCACCGCAAGTGGCATAGATGTTCTGAGATTGAGCTGGAGGTACAAACCCTTTGTTTGCCTCCTGCCTGTTTCTCCGTTCAGAAAGACAGCAGAATCTTCACCTCATCGAACGTTTGAAGGAAGAAGACAAGGTAGGTTGTCAGCATCCGAGGCCTGTGACGGGTCTCATAAGGATGGAGTCTGGGTTGTGGTCCGAATGCGGTGCATCGAAGGTCGTCGCGTCTCCATGCTGCAGAGTTCACTACTACCACCACGGGTTCCGTAGAATGCAGCTTTCAGCATATGATTTCAAAAATACGTAGTTTCCCAGACAGTGTTCGGTGTATTGGTCACTTTCATGGGTGTTTCCCTTCGACGTGTTCGAGTTGATCAGGCAATCGACGAGGAGCTGAAGATTTTACCCGAAAAGCTGGGAAGTCTTGTTGCGTATGGAAATCAGGAGAAAGCGGCGCTCGAGGCTATTCGCAATGGTATAGACCTTACACGGCCTCTCTTCTGCGACTGCATTCTTCTTGTGCTGTCTTCTGGTTAGTCCGTGCCGACCTGCGATCACGAAGTCTATTCTTTGCGCGCCTCGCGGCTCTCTATTTGAGATAAGCTCGCCTTATGCGCATTCCACCTTTGGAATAATTCATCAGTCAAGACTCCACGGCTCCGGCCGGTTAGCCGAGCCTTTGGTGGACCACTGACCGGAGCTTTCTCGAGCGTTCAGATTGGGATGTGCGTTTTCAGCCCGCGTATTTGCGTCGAGTTTCTCGAGCTGCTATGCGTAGTGTCCCGGTCTTTTTATGGGGCGCTACTTGTCTCTGCCGTTGGATGCGCGAGTAGAGTACAGGCTGGTGCAGAAGCAGCGTGACCACGCGTTGCATTCTTGGGAAGAGAAGATCCGCATATACGAGAAGACCCTCGGCATTCGCATATGTCAGCAAGGAGGAGGTAAGTGTCGGGAAAGAGTATGACTGGACCGGGGATCTACATTTGAATTTTCAGGAATCGAAGACCTGACCTCGTCTGACTGAGTTCTCATGATGAAGGCTAGAAAAAAGAGACTTATTGATAGGCTGAGTCGGTTGGGGAGAAAAGGCTGTTCCGCTGGAACCTTGTCCGTTACTTTTTTTGTCCGCGCAAAAGCACTCGGGCTTTGCTAAGGAACTAGTGTTCACTTCCTCTCCTTCTTCCCCGACGCGACGAAGAGGTACTAGAGTACGTTCAAGCGTAGGCGCAGAAGTTTCTTGTGCTCGCTATTCAGTCTACCTGCGGTGTTACGCCGCACCCTGAGACAGGTGTAGGGGTTACTCCCCGGGCGGCATCTTTCGCTAATCACTTGACAAGGAGGCTCCCAAGTGCGACTCTCCAGTTGCTTGGGTAGACCCGGGACTGTAGAAAAGAAGGCTCGGTTCGATGTGTACGCGGCGTCGTCTCTTCCCTTTTCCCGTCCGCGACTGGTTAGCAGCGACCGCGTTCAAATCGCGCAGCCTGTTGTCAGTGCATGCCCTTACATCCGCTGGATGTCAGCTCGTTTTTGACTTTCAGCTGGGGGCCCCACGACTATCAAGTTCTACGGCATTATGCACGGAGCCGCCAAGACATCCAGACCGGGGCCAGAATCCCAGGAGAATGCGTGCTGTGAACCACTCGACGCAGGTCAGGCGTCTTCCGGCTCCCAATACAGCTCCGAGAGATGCACGTGCTTCTTTGAATTCTCGCTTAACGAAGCAGGGATGGTGACAGGTAAGCACATATGGTCGCACGAACACGTGGAGAGTCTCTTCACCGAGACGCTTTTTTTCTTCTTCTGGAACTGAGGGGACTGATGCGCCAATTTCTATTCATCTATTCCGATGAATTTCTGCCGGCAATGCTCTGCTTAGAGGTGTATAGGTTGCGGTGTCCGCCCACACGGAGGCAGTAGGCAGTACTACTGTCGAGTTTTGGCGGTTCGGCACCTTTGGCTCTCGTTGTACGCGGAAATATGCTTCACGTACACAGGGTGTTTCCATGAGCAGAAAGAACGGGTAGCCAAGTGACAGTAGAAGGCTGTACTGCAGAAAGTGCGGGCATTCCGCAATGCTTAGACCGGTCGAGCACTTTGTTTCGTGGGTGCAAGATCAGGTCTGACGGCAAAATTCGTAGGGTTGGCTGACTTGAGGCCTTATGCTTCGAGCAGCTCTGTGTCTTCAGAGCACGGTACTGCTCAAGAGGTCTGGCGGTCGAAATTTCAGAGCAAGATAGAAAGGTCCTGAACAACTTCAGATCACATGACTGAAGCATGACTGTTCTTTCAATAGTTTACTGCTGAGGTGCTTCTTTCCTTTCCAAGCACGTGGAACGGTCTTCGTTGCACACAGCTTGAAGAAGTCAAGACTGGACGGGGAAACCGCAGCGAGCTGATTAGACAAGATCGCCTGTCTTGCACTGAAAGAGGAACTGTGCTCTTGTTGGCCTTCCAGGCGCGCGCTGCTCTCCCCCAGTAGAGCGTTTCGACGCTCTCATGGAAGCCTTTGGACAAGGGGAAATCTCACTCCCCGTAGTTGTGGCATGCATGCGTCGAAACTTCAAAGACCTGCAGCGGCAGCAGGAGAAAAGTCTGCGTTCCCATCACACACCGGCCGGATTCCCGGATAGCTCCGCCGCCGAGGCGCTGCGCGCACGCCGTCAGCTGCAACAATCCCAGTTGGGAGTTTCTGCTTTCAGTAGGGGGACAGGGCACGCGCCAATTGAAAGTGTAGGTGTGGTCAGGGGTCTTGCTGCATCAAAAGCTCAGAGTCGACAAGTCGCCGGTGATTCTGCCATGGCATCGCGATCTGAAGAAAAAGGAAAAGGACAGGGCAAAGGTACATCGCGCCCTAGTCTTTTTGTGTTCGGGTCATCCACAAACGAGAGTGAGGCGCGGTTACCGGTACCACAGGAGGGAGATGAGGAAGCACCTATCGACGTCGATGATGAAGACAGCTGGGAAAATACACCTCACGAGTGCTCGAGCTGCGTCAGAGAGCAGCTGAACATCAGCTGCGTCGTCGAGGGAGCTGGCTTCGTGCGCAAACTACAGACGCGGGACGGCCGCTCGGCTCTTCACCGAGGAAACAAGCCTGGATAGCAACTGATCAGTGAGTGCAGTGGAGACGGCACACAACGCCACGAGGAACGTAACGCGAGCCAAGGTGCAGAACTCGGTGGCCTACTTGCAGGCGGATGTCAGCGACTAGAAGAGACGGGGCAGGAGCGAAAGTGGCCATAGCGGGGGCTGTCTCATGTTGACGCAGACATGAGGCGCAACAGGTACAGGGGATACGTAATGATTTGGAACAGCACGCCAGGGAGAACCAGCAGAGGGTAGCGTGTCGTAGAGGTAGACGGGGTAAACACTGTGGCCAAGCCTACCCAGGATTGATGTGCTTCGGCTACGGACCGCACCTCTCACTACAGTGAACCGTGCTTCCTCGCGACAGCAGTGATCCGTTTGCAGGGAAGCAGGTCGTGGTTGCTTGCGAAACTTTCACTATACAAACTTGTCAAGAACGTAGCAGGTTGCCTTTACGGCGTCGGCTCAGTGGCCAGTGCGCGCATGCTCGAAGAATCTGAGCAAGGATCTCATCTTCGTTCCCGGCGACATCGTTACTGAGTTGCTCGTCTTGTTGCACCCTCCATTGGCCGGCGGCCGTGGTGTGCCTTTTACTTGTTGGCGCTTTTGCACCGCCCGTCCACCTCGACGTCATCCCTGGCATCACTCCTTAGATCCGACTCGTTATCATCACTCGATCTACCTGTTGAAGATCCGTAACATTGTTCGCCATGTGTTGTTTATCGCTCCGGTAGTGCGGAGGAAGGCGACGGTCCCCCAAGGCGAGCGCACGCGAAGGTGCAGTCAGATCGAAGGAAGTAAATCTATCTCAGCTCATCACACGTGTGTCGGTTGATACCTAGCACCGATTCGCTAGCTGGTCAGCTAACGCTGCTGCCTTGAGAGAGGAAACAGCCAAAGCAGGGCTCGCGATCCGAGCGCTTTCATCCAACATCCACCCGGCAAAGGGCCGGCTTTGTCCTTCGTCCAGAGGACACCCGCTGCCGGACACTGTTCCGCGTGTGCAGGCTGTGGCTTGCTTCGGAGCCGCCCAGGACTCTCGTTCCTCGCACTCAGGATTATGCGATTACGAGCGTGTGCATGCCCCGACTGACCTAGCGACTCCGCTCCAATCACTTCCGCGGAGTCATGCTTCTCCATGGCAGACCGACTGGCGGCAACACTGTACACCATGTTGACTGCAGCAAAGCCGTCTTCTCGGGCTCCAGTACGTGAGATAGTTGACCAAAAACCTTGGGGGAGTGTAACTCTAAGAAGAGGTCTGATTAGTCCAGCAGGAGTCTCAGCTGCTCTGAGAACCGGTGCTGCCGAGAGGCATGTAGGTATTCGTTCAAGTATTACTCCGGCACGAATAGCGGTGTGAAGAAACGTAGCTGAGTTGGCAAGTTCTAGCACAGTAATGGAAGCCTGTATCCCGGGAACAACCAGAAAGCATTTTCCGAGATAGTTCGTGAGGAGGGGAAGAGCCTTTCCACGGTGCTAAGAATCAGAATGAGACTCGGCACTCGCTGTTCCGCGTGTTTCTCCTTCGGAGGCGAGCTTTGCCCGTTTCCGGTTTTGTTTCATCAGCAGAACGTTTTGCTTATCGAGAGCCTTCCAGTCCGGCTTGTCTACATAAACGCGCCCGATGACATCGCTGGTAACAGTTGTGGTGACGTTCTTCCGCTTCTTGCCCTTCTCGCGACCAGGCGCTGCAGCCTCTGCCTTTTTCTTTGAAACGTCACTCGTCCTCGTGGCCCGCTTCCACCGGTCTGGATCTGCCAGTCGGTGACGATCCAGCCTAAGAGACGTGCACAGAAATTGCAAATCGCTCGGTCCATACCCGCCGGCCTCTCGATCAGCACTTGTCTGGGGCGTTGTGCCGCAGACTGGCCCTCCTCCACATTCTCCCGATGTTGCAATGCCAGGGCGTTCTAGAGAAGAGGACTACCACTTTGGGAGACCCGAACAGCACCACAGAACCCCGACGGCAAAGGCAGTGTTAGCTCTTGTGTCAGTGCTGAACTACGTGCCCGAGCAGTCTTGAGTCGGGATCCCACAACCGATAGAACAGCTGTTCGAGACCCGGTGACAGAGCACTACATACGGCCGCGCTGGCTCACTCTGCTGGTCGGAAATTTGATGTCTCCGACCCTACACCGATCAGACAGCCCCCGGCTGTAAATCAATGTTTGTCTTTATTGACAACCGGCTAAGGAGAAATGAACAACTCCGCGAACGAGTGCGTTACCCTATCGTGCTCGCCACAAGCGCCCTGGCTAGGTCCGATCTCTATCGCTCACCCCTGTAAGAATCCGGCGGAGTCCCTTACAACGACCTGCGCCCAAAGCTCAAAGATGTTTACAGTCCACGATCACTGCCCTAAGGACATCACGACAAAGCGGTCCTCGAAAATGTCAACTAAGAAACTGCGACATGCCCTACCTCATGTCGATCTGGGGCCCAACTTCAACAAGCTCAACGCGGGGTGCCTTGCTCCCGGCTTCGCCCTTCTGCATTGTAACGCGATACTGCCGTAGACAGATAATATGCCCTGTAACTCCGCTACCCCCGATTCCCGCAACATCAGTTTCGAGTGACGCTTCGCCTTCTGGGTGTTCTGCTGGAGGAAGTGTAGCCGCCACAGCTGTAGCTGCCGCACCTTCGGTAGTCAGGGTCGACCCCCCTGCCTGTAAGTGGAGCTTCTTACTGAGGTGAGCCTGTGCCGCATCGCACTCGAGTGCTGTAATTGCGAGGATGCGGTCGATTCCTTTGAGATGAAGTTTCGCCGATCCCCCCGGGGCGCAGTCTGTTCCGCCTCTGAAGATGTCCGCCATCAGGTTGCGGAGGCCTTTCATCACAGCGGTCGATTCGAAGGCTGCGCCCTGTAAAAGCACCAGAGGCTTGCTCCCAAAGCGGGGTTTTTCAACGCCCGAAAACGACGAGCTCCCGAGGTAGTGAACTACTTGGAGCTCATACATGTCGAGGAGCTCGTTGGCGAACATGCGGCCGAGGACAAGGCGGCTAGGCCGCTTCTTCGAGCTGGATCCTAAGCAGAAGACTCCGCAGTTATTCTTCTCGCACAAATACTGACCTGTCTGAATATCTTCGAACGGATGAAAATCCTTCTGGTTTCGAGAGTGAAGGTATACAGCGTCGGGCTTTTTCAGGTCCCGAATATCTGACAAAATCTGCTGAACGGTCATGCTTGCTTTGTTTCCCTTCATCAGGAGAAGTTTCTTCGTAGGCTCCAGGAGCTGAGGACCCCGAGAGTTAAGGACTCGCTTGCCTTTCCGGGTTTTCGCGACCCGGCCAATGGTCAGGTTCAAACCGCTGCTGGCCCCCATGACTACTGAAAGAGTAAAATGCTTGACTACAATAGAACAAGTCAGAGAGCCATCAACACAAAACCGCGACGACGAGAAGTAGAGTGCCGTCGTGCTGGCGAAACAGTTAGCCGAGATCACAGTAGCGACGGCGAACTTGGCGCAGAGCTACGTCAGCAACACTTCGATTCGCATGCCTGCCCAACGACGAGCATTTGTGGGGGGAGGGCGGAGTGTTGTTCGCCTGGGCAATCTTCCCACCTTGCCCCCGCGCTCAGGGTAAACCTCCTGGAGATAGAAAGGCCGGGCACATGAGATTGCAAGTGAGATACGGCACAACCGTTTACTCTACGGAAAAAAAACTCATGCGCATGTGCACACGGGGCTTCATGCGCCAGGGTCTTCCATGCTTGTTCGCATGCAACCAAGCCCGCAACGGTGGCACTCCCTCGCTACCTTTCGTTAAGCCGCTACACAACCAGAATGACATGCTTCAGCTGAGCCGTACGCTAGCCCAGATTCATACAACACGTGCAGAAGCGCCAGACTGCGCCTGTTAACACTTCAACGAGTTCGTTGCTATTGGGACACAAGGGGCTCGAGCGCCCTCGCAACTCGACCCGCTAAGTGCGTCCTCCCGGACTTCCTACTGGAGTTGCGTAGACTCCCTCTCCGTGGTTCGTTGAATCTTGCGGGACACTCTAAATTGGATAAGGGCGAAACTTGATTCCACAAGCTACTTCTGAGTCAGCTCACACTTCTTGATGCTTTCAGATGCTGCTCCGCTGCCTTCAAGTTGCACGTTCTGCTTCCAGGGTGTGTCCGCGCGAGCGTAGCCGCAGTGATGCAACAGAAAGATAGCACGGACACTGTAACGCCCGCGCTTTGATTCTGCGCCGCCGCCCTGTATGCC
>NW_027153342.1:46231-66843 GCF_002600585.1 Cystoisospora suis
TCTTGCGGCAGCCTTTACAGACACTTTCACTGGCGAATCTGCCCTCTGGTGTTTGGAGCTTGGGAAGTCCCATATTTCCATATGTTGTTGAGCACCGCAGTACTTCGGTCGCAGGGTTCGGAACGCAGCGACCAAAAAATCGACCGGGAGCTCATATGGATGCGCCCTTGGCTCCTACGACTCGCTGCACCCGAAAGTTATACGAGTTCGTCCGTACTATGCTTCGGTAACTGGGTCACAGGTCGACAAGCTAGAGCGCTGGCGGTCTCCCAGCTGCACTTGTAGTGGCAAGAAACTGGAACACACGAAAGTTTACCTCGCGAACAGGTTTTAGCCATGCATGTTGGTCGTCCGGACAGTCGCTGCAGGCACCGGGGTTCTCTTCAACTCCGAAGCACAGACGGGGACAGCTGAGCCGCAGCCCTGACCTGTCTAACCTGAGACAACTTCAGTGACGCGACACACAGTCGTTGCTGGTCTAGGGAATGTAGAGCAAGGACGAAGCCTCAGGTGGAACGCAACAACAAACTATAATCCGCATTTCTTCAGAAGTCGACCCTGTGCTGTAACAGAGCTGGCAGCCATTCTGTCTCAAGAAAAGCTGGGGAGCATATAGCCACGAGCACGGCATCCCATGCACGTCGTCTAAACAGGGCGGCTTGCAGGCTGCGCGGGGGTTGCCCGGAGACCATTTATCATCTTCCTTGCATACATGCATTGCCTGTGTCATATTTTCACAAGGCATTTATCGCTTTCAAGCAATGGGGATACATTTGGCTTTGTCTCCCTGCCTCTCGCGCAGCGAGCCGGGGCAGCCGCATATTCATGTTACGGATCGTCAGCCTTACGTATAGGATTCATGAGTCAATGCTGTCAAAAACAATGACCACTTCTTTGCACATCTGGTGTTTTGATGCCGTCTTCGGCACTGCTCTGTTGCCACATGTGCTCCGCGAACAGAGACGTCGTCAACAGTCTGTAGCAGGCCGTCTAGCCAGACGCGCGGCGTGTGGGTTTGTTAGCGCATTCCTACCTCTGTGTCTGCTTATTGTTTTTTACCCTTTTCGGGTTTGTGCAACTATCAGAGAGGACATGGCCACTCAGAAGAGTGTAGAGTGGCTCATGGGGGGGACGTTTCCGGAGTTGGTCGACGGTCGAGAGCATCCTCTGTACCTCAGGGGGCGAAGCCCGGAGGGACATACGGAGACTGCCGCAGGTGGCAATGTCGACCAAGAAGCCCAAAGTGCTAGGCCGCCAGAAGACCCCGGGGGCATTACCAGCTCCGGAAGTAATGCTTCGGGGGCTTCTGGATCAGGCCCAGTAAAGACTGAACGAGGAGGCCAAACCAAACCAGGTCAGCCGACAGGTCCTACGAAATTCGGGCTGCTGTCGGACGACGACATAAATTTTGTGAGCGAGAAAGTTCAAGAGTTTATCAGGGACGAAGGAGAGAACGCTCGGCTGCAGAATGACTGGAGGCTAATCGAGGAATCTTGGCAACGGGTGGAACTATTCCATCGTAACGCAACCGAGTATTTCGGGCAGGGTCTCGGCCTTCAGGTGGACGAAGCTGGACGCCTAATGGCCACTGTGAGTCGCGAGCCTAACACAGTTGCAACCATGGACAGCAGTTGCTTGTTCGATGCGACAGGCCAAGTCGTTTAGGAAATAAAGAGCAACACCAGGTAGAACGTGTAGACCGCCGACGCCAAGGAGAAGAAAGACCTTAGCCCACCGTACTCGGACAAGTGTTCCCGGTCCTCAGACGTAAGACGGGTGGCTAGGCTCCAACGGAACTGTTTACGTAGGCTGTAGCTGCTAATACTCCACAGAAGCTTCACTCAGCCTCAGCCCGACTGCAAGCAACCATGAAGAGGGCTCTGCGCCCTTAGGCCTGTCGCACATTGCACAGTTCTGTCGTGCATGCACATGGATGATATGCATTCGTTCTGTCTGCCGTGGTGCAGATCACTTTGCCGTACTGGAAGGTTGATCTGCCAGCGGCATTAAGAGCGATTGCGGCTGAGGCTGCCCGCCGTGAGTTCGGCGTACTCCCGCCTGTCCCGCTGCGGTTTGGGTCCGGTGAAAAAGCAATACAGCTAGGCTATTCTGTTCTTCCTCGGCGAGCCGCGTTCACAGTGGACTGGGGTGACACAGCTGTGACAATCGCTGCAGGCCGGCCAAGGGTTATTCGCATACCCGTGTCGGGCGGACAGGGAAAAAAGGTACGTGTAGGTCACTGTTCAATTTACGTGGATCAAAGCAACCCGGCGCTGCTCCACAGGAGGAGAGCTTGTCTCGGCTTCCGCTTCACCCCCGTTGCTGTGGGCGAGTATGCACCGAGTCGAGAATGCCACGACACTTGGAGCGGGCTTGGGCAAGAGGAGAGTGGTGCCACAGCCTTCTGCAAAAGGCGGCTTCCTATGAGACATACACCGACTTGGGAGACATCCGGAGAAGTCCCGGCCCTGATCACTGAAAAGCTCCCGCCAAAGGCAAGCCCGTGGGCCTTGTTATTCTGTCAGCAAGTCGTTTGCTTGGCGTGGGCGTACTCGGTGGACCTTGTACTTGGTCCAAGCTGCGCCCATGCTAGGGATCAGGACGCCGAGCTGCAGGGACTCCAACGGCGGTTTGCTTGTCGATTGTGCCCTCTTCTGCAGAGTAGCTCAAGCATCGAGAACTATTCAGTTGAAGTCAAATCTGGTTCAGCACAGCTTGAGTCTTTCTACGACCGGGAAGATAAGGTTTACAGGCAAAAGGTGGAAGTGGCGGACATTGGAGTAGATGTTCTACACGACTTTGAAGGCACAACAAGCGCCCCGTCTGACGTCAGCGTGACATACAAAGATTTTAGAGTCGGAGTGGCTGCGGATAGTAAAGATGCGGAGTACGGCGTGTCCGTTGGAGATAAGGCGAACAGTCTGGAGGTATCGCGAGACTTCGACGACCGCACCAACCATTTGAAAGGTAGGCACAGATGGCTGTGCTAGTTCAATGCTCATCGTAGCTCAGCAGCCAGTCAGTACGGTAGAGTTGGGAAACGAACGACGGCGATTTCTGCTTCAGGGAATGTAGCAGAGTGGCGTCACTTTTTTTTCCAGGCCATTTTGGAGATGTCAATTTCATGTGGGAAAACGACTCCAAGGACGACAGAAACTCGGGCGTTTCAGCCAGACTGGAGGTTGGAAACCCCGTGAAGGGTCTCCTTGTTTCGGGGGGGGTCGAACGTGATGACGATAAACAGTTGGGAGGCAGCGCGGGATTCAAGGCGAAAGACGCTGAACTCCAGCTGGAGGGAAAGGGCGACCGACTGGACGGAGAGCTGAAGCTTGGGAAGATCAAATACAAGATCGAGCTGAGAGGTGGCCTGCCAGACTTTATTCTTATAAGCTGAACAAAGGGGTATGTGTACGGCCTGACTGACAAGCGACGCTGCAGAGTGGGCAATTCTGGCGCGCTCGTGTGTCTGCTTGATATGGAACGGATGCCCACATCCTCGGGTGTACTCTCGGACAGGTTCAAAGAGCTGAACGAGCTTCGTCTCCACAGAAGTCTCGGATATGCTCGCGGGTGGTAAACGAAAGGTTTCGATGTCTCGCAGGATGTGGCCCCCCCTCCCCGTCAGGCCTAGCTCTTTTCATAAGGGGCAGCCGCGCCGGCGTTGTGGAGGCGTTATGGGTGCCTTCTTCACACCGTCAGGCGTTGCAGATTTCGTGGTAGCGACTGTAGAAAAATCGTCGCTGGGTCCAATTTTTCTCAGCGCCTTTTTCTCAATATGCATTTGTCTGAGGTTCTCGCTTTGAATGTATTCTGACTGGTCTTGCTTACAGTGTAAGACTCTTGATTTCAGCGGTCACCATACGCCTGTGTTTTCAGCCGTCGGTATAAGTGAATACTCAAATATGGGCTATCGGCCACATGTTGCTCATGGAATTTTGAAGTGTAGAGGCCCGTTTTACCGGGCTGATGGTGTAGGGGTATCACGTTCGCTTCGCATGCGAAAGGTCTCGGGTTCAATTCCCGATCAGTCCAGAGTCGCGGTGCTGAGCATCTCCCGGTGGGGAAGTGCTTTCTTTTTGCTTGATTTCGAGTAGATTTACCTGCCGCCCAAAGTATGTTCAAAACACTGTTCCCATTTTTAGCGAGTAGCCTCCGGCAAGAGTTTAGTCGGGCCCCACCGATCTACCGGTCGTCAGCTTTGCAGTCCCCGAATACTGGCGAGGTCAGAAAGCGCCCGTCTCCAGTGATTTCGGCCTGAGAAGCTCGGGGTGTTTCTACGCCGTCCCAAGAGACCTTGTAGGTTTATTCGAGCCCGCGGCACGCGCACTGTTCCCAAGAGAAGGGTGTGGCTTCGAACCCACGACGCCTGTGCCCCTAGAAAGTAGATGGCTAGCAGCGATAAATTTCTAGGCCCGCCTCTTCAGTTTCTAGATTACCAACCTTCTCGCCGGTACACTTCGGGAAGGGCGGACATCGACTGTGACGACTACATGCCACGGAAGGCTGCCTGCGGTTTGGAGTTGCTGAGCTAGCGATGGGAATCGTCTGCGCCCTGCAACACCGGGTACCGGCACATCGGAGTTCGTCGAGCTTCCGGCTGCTTGCGACGCGCCGCCAACCTGTAGCGGGCCGATGGCAGGGTGTCAGCAGCTGCCCCCCGGTTTCTGTTGAAAGTTCAGTAGATTTTTTTCCGTACTGGCTGCAGTGTTGACTTCCTGTCGCGACTTTCTGATCACGTGCCAACTGTCGCTTCCGAAGGGCGCTCACTGTGTCAGCTCGGACTCAACGTCGCTTCACACTTCACAGCCCTGTTTCCTTTCTCAAGATGTCGTTTCCGGTGTTTTCTTCCCCGTACAATGCTGAGAAGAGACGGTTCAATGAGGAGTGGGCCGTCCGTCAAGGGCAGAAAGAGGGAGTGGAAGGAGGCGCCGTCCCAATGCCTCCAAATTACCGGGATATGGGTAAGTGGTGGTAACGTGAGGGTGCGTTGCAACATCGACAGACACCGCGCTTTCGAGTTTCAGACTTTCTTTGCTCTGTCGCTGCAAGCTAGATGACAAGCTGTTTCGTTTTTGAGTGTGCTTTCGCCGCGGGCCGTCATCCCGGCCAGCGTAAGTGTGGACTCGACGGTATCGCGTGACCTCGGCGCGGCTAAGAGGCAGCACGTGGTGTGGCGTAAGCGCAATGACTCCTTCCGGCATCTGCGCAGTCCGCTTCGGTCGATCGCTTTGAGCTGGGTCAACTGGTTCTGTGAGAGCCCTGTGGCATGAATCTACGGCGCGTGGCGCGTGGAATGCTTGAAGCGCGTCAGTCTCGCGGAGCACCACGTAACCTGGCCGAGTCGAGAGACGAAATGCATCTTAGCATTCCGTTTTCCAGGCAACGCGAAAGAGTCAGCTGTGTACTGTGTGTCGTCTTCTACTCTGCAGACCTCATTCTCTTCCCTGAGGGAAGCTTGAAGAACTGCAATGGAACCGTTATTCCCCAGTCCCAGCTCAAGGGCAAATCTGTAGCACTGTACTTCGCCGACGGCGCCGATCCAAAGTGCACGTCGTTTCTTCCGTTCCTGTTGAATGTGAGTCCGGATTACTATTGACTTCTACAGCTCACATGCACCGTTGTATTGTTCTCCGTTGTATACATATATGTCAGCCTTGACTAGCCACAGGGTAGGTGGTAGGTTCTGTTGTGTGTTGACTGCGAAAAGTGGCATTACTGTCTTTCTTGTGGGGCGATCCGAGACAGGGGTATGTCTCTAGTTGGGTCACCTGGAGGTGATGGAGGGGCAGTGAGTCCGTAGAGAGTATGGGTATGGGTCGCGTACCGGTGAATAGACAAACACGCAGCCGGTTCAGCCAGGTCGGACGGGATTCCCGGAAATCGTATGCTATTGCTTAGCACGGTCGGTGTGCGGATGCCTTTCTTCACAGTATTATCGGA
This sequence comes from Cystoisospora suis, assembly GCF_002600585.1. Classification (NCBI taxonomy): domain Eukaryota; phylum Apicomplexa; class Conoidasida; order Eucoccidiorida; family Sarcocystidae; genus Cystoisospora; species Cystoisospora suis. The sequence goes on from NW_027153342.1 coordinate 52,172, forward strand.
CAATCAACGAAGGGGGCGCGAATCAGAAGGTGGAGGTGATCTTCGTCAGCCTGGATCGTGACCGTGCGGCATTCGAGCACCACCGGTCGCATATGCCGTGGCTGAGCATCGATCTAGAGAACCCGCTCACGGACGTCCTCAAGCGTCACTTCCGCGTCATGAAGGAGTATGAGGTGCCAACTTACGGATATGGCAGCCGTACAGGCGTGCCGTGCGTGATTGTCATCGGCAGCGACGGACGCGAAGCACAGTTTCTTCCAGTCAGCAGTGGACGCGAGGAGGGTGAGCGAGCTCTGTTGCGGTGGGACTGGCGGAACACCAAGTTTGCCTCCGACCGCTTCATTGTTCGCGGAGGAGGGGAGCAAAATCAGCAGCACTCTCACTACCAGCCGCACCACCACTAGGTATGGTTTGCGGGTTGAGGCGTGATGAGTGCCTCAGGGGGGAGACTTGTTAACGGCGGGCGAAGGGGAGAACGTTGCGCTGTTTCATACAGCGTAAAGTAAGTATTGGGACGTCGAATGGACAAGGCCTGCCGCATGATGATGTCGGGCAGTGCGACTTCTGAAAGCTGGAGTAGAGGCACTGTGTTTTTTAAAGGAAGGAACTGATGGTCCACTCGACCAGGGTTGACTAGAAGGGAAGTGCACACCCAGATTTTTTTGCTGCTTGGATGTTTGTGCTATGGTCGGAGCGCCTCTTTTTCCCTGCAGCGTGCGAGGTGTCTCTTGTGTTTTCCTGGTTTAACTAACGACTTCTCAACTCGTAAAGTTATTTTGGTTTGTCTCTCTGTACGGTGTCAAGAGGCATCTACTGCAGCAGCGACGGACTTCTCGTTGCCTCGCCAGGAGGTTAGGTGAGACACATAGCCAAGGCAGGTATCCGAGACTACAACCTGCATGCTCCCTCGCTGAACCACTTGACTTGAAGCCTTTGCACTTAACCGCATCCTACTGGAAAAAAGACGTCACTGTATCCTCCTACTGAGAAAAAGACGTCACTGTATCGTCTGCCCTTGGCTTCACAGCTGTGTTTTCCCTAATGCGACCCTACTGTGGCCGGCCCCACCCTCTCGAGGCTACCAACAGAGGCCGCTGCGACGCAATACAGGTCGCGTCCTGATGCACAGACGCTCTTCTCAAACTAGGAGTTTTAAGCTTACTATGAGAATGCACTCCATGCAGAGGCAACAGACCGACAGATCGCCCGACGCAACGCTGCAGCTGGCTTTGAGAAGTATGATCACTCAAGTTGCATGCTCCCAGCTGACAGTGGGACAGGCCGGACAACACAGCGGACAAATCAACGGCTTGCAGCTGTCAACGTGGAATACGGACATTACGCGCCTTGCCGCTGCGAGAGGGAGGCTAGAAGCCTGCTAAAATCCCGGCGGAGCAGCAGCCGAATGCCGCCAGGGACCGACTGATGGACAGTTTCCGTTGTCTTCGGCAGGAGAATGTCTTCAAATCTTTTCTTTCTTACTGTCTCACAAACATGCAGCCGGCTCACAACCCGCGGGACTGCGCGCTCTTCTGAAGGGCCGTTACCTGCGTTTTGCCTTCCCCTTTCGCCCTCCCCGTTGGGCAACGAAAGGCACCAGTTTCCCCTTCGTGCCTTCGTCATGCCTAGAACGTCTTCCTCGCGGTATTCCGCAAGCCGGCACCGACGCACTTGAGATCCACCTCTGGGCTGTCGTTGTCATCGCCCCTCACCTCATGTTCGAAGTGGAACGTTACCCCGAGGAAGTCTCGTAGGTGTCGGATGAACTGTATCGTATACGGCGTCAGTTGGGACAGCCGCAGCTGCACCGCAAATCAGAGAAAGGATCGTCCGCGAATGCGAGAGTCACTAACTCAACAGGATACAATCTATGGTCCCTCGTGGGCCAAACCTCTTGTATTTTACTAATTACGGGAATGGATAGTATGTCAAGGCACAAGAAATCTTTATGGCTCTCCTGCCGCATGAAGGCGTTACACGGCTCACGAACAACTCACTATGGACGCAAATCCTGTGACAAAAGCACCCGGGTATATTGGCCATACGTTCAGCACTGCATGGGAATACGTGGAAACGGCTTCTTAGAATTTGATGCCGTGAGGCGACTGGAAAAGTTATTTCTGGGCATTTCCCTATCATCTATACCTACGCGTATGAGCACAGTGCCCGCGTCAGCTAATGCCAGCGCAAGTACCAGCCAGTAGGTGGTCACAAGAGGTCACTTTGCGTCAACATTGTCTCGGCTAGGATGGACGGACTACCACGCGCCCGAGGGGAACGATAACGCAACTTTCTGCACAGCCACCAGCCCCACCGAGGCTGACCGTGATGCACAGATCACGTGTACACGTCTTCGTCCTTTGGGGAGTCCAGTGAAACGGGAGAACCCTTGTCGATTCTGAAGGGTTTCAGGGCCTGAACCCTAAGATTTGAAGGTGCAAGCTCTCTTCTCCTCCAACCATTCTTGTTAGTAACGGACGGTCACCGGCAGCGCAGACCGTTTTACACAGCAGAGCGACTACGAGGGAACTAACAGAAAAATATAACAGACTTTCGGTACCTTGCTGGGCTGATACTCATCCGCTGCAGCAGCGAAGAGCAGCGCCATGTACTGATGACTGGTATCGACGACCCCGCCTTGCTGGATCTCAAGTAGAAGCCGCCTTGCTGCAAGCTCTCCTATCATCTCGAACTCGTCTCCCGCACTCGCTTTTCTCTCCTCGGGGGCCATCTTGGCCTCTTCTTCTAGCAGCAGCCGTAACTTAGAATTCCCCGTCGCTCGAGAGGCATCTGCGGCTTTTTGTTTGTGAGAGAGACTATCGTCACTGTCTCCTGTTTTGACTACGCTCGCGCTGGCTCCCTTGAAATTTCCTTTGATAGTCTCTGCTACAAGGGTCACCCCTACCCCTCTTCGAGGTTTGTCGGTCTGCTGCTCTCCTGTCCCTGTATCTTGAGTTTGCCCTTGCTTCCTCCTCGTTGGTGTGTCCATATATACCCACACATCGGGTAAAAAGTCATTGAAGATCTGACGAATTTTCGTGATGCATCTTCTTGCTAAAATCGGACTGACGTTTTCGGCAAAAGCTATGCCCCTAATACGCTTTACTCGACCGACGTCCAGTAGTGTAAACGGTTGAGGTGCCTTGTTCAACACCCCGCTGCAGTGTACATGCACCTCACCGCCTCCCTTCGGTGGAAATCCTCTTCGGAGGATCTTCACTTGAAAAGAAACACTCGAGGCAACACTAGCTCCGCTTCCTACTCCTTGTTCCCCGTCAGCCCCGCCCTGTCCTTCCTGCTGACGGCTACCACCGGCGGCAAGGGCAAGGATTTTATGCAGTGTCGGCACCGTTACAGATCGAGTCACATCAACTGAGCAATCTAACTCAGTCCCATCCGTAACACCTGTCAGAGTGATAGAGAGGGGGTTCTTGCAGAAAGGCGCAAGCAGAAGAAGCGTTTCCAGATAATACGATATTCCCCTGCCCGGGTGGCATGCATGCTTCAAAGATATAGGGTTTTCTGGATCAGCTCCAGCAAGCTGGCCGGGTGTGTAGGTAAGCACGGTCCCGGTAGCATCTATATGCACCCGAGAGCCGAACGTTATTGCGCAGAGAAGGCGAAGCAAGGATGCCTCATACGGTTTCAGACCAGGTGAGTCCGAAGAGTCTTCTCGGATTTTTGAGATTTGTATCGGACGGGCCGTAAGAGTCGCGAGAAGCACACGCTGGCGGAAAAATCCGCTGCCTGAATAGTGAAGAAGATGCATATTCGAGACGAGGCAAGAGAAGTGCGGGGACACCAGAGAAATAGAGTAGGGCGCAGCTTCGGCCTAAATAAAGCGCATTAACGACTCATGGTGTCGAAGTCGAGCGCGGGACGGCAGACGCTAAGATTGGATACTCAAAGAAGATGAACCGTCCTGGGGAGCCAGCGACAATGCTGATGGAAGTCCATGGAACCACAGTATGAAGACACCCGCAACAAGAAGGCCAACGAGCGGGCACAAAGGCTGCAGCAGGACAGCGCTGTCAGCGGCCGCATCAAAAGCATTATCTCTAAGGAAGACTGAAAAGAGAGCCAGGCGCTGGGATGGGAAGACAGACTAAACCATCTCAGCAGGCCTTCGCTGTCGGGCAAAAGGCACACGTGCTAGTACTCGTGGTTGCTGAAGAAGTATGAGTACGCATTTCTCCTCCACGTCCGGAAAGGGCGCGCTCCAAATCGACGGACGTCAAAGAAACAAAGTAGGGGCATCAAGGAGTACAGAAAAACTGACCGGGAAGATCTCACGCACAGCAGGGCCCTACACAGCCTTGTTGAGTCAGGGCCTTCTCGGCTATCTGTACAGAATAAAGAAGATAAGTTCAAAATAAAGCTGAAACGCTTCCTTTCCTTCACGAGAGCAGATCGGAGGCACCGCGATAAGAAAGCCTTGTTTGGGCCTCATCTTCGGTCGGTTTGCTCTTTCCTATTTTCTCTCGAGAAGCTGCTTCTGCTTTGTAATTGTGGGGGCCGATTGTCGCTTCTCCCGCACGCATGCATGCGGCGTTTGTACAGCACAGTCGAGACAACAAAAGTTGCATGAGAAAGCATCGAGCCTATTTCACGACTAGCTCCCGTATTTTCTGTAGCCCCGCTTCGACCAGTCCAGCCAATCGAAGTTGTCCAACTCACTTCTCACCGGCAATCTCGAGAGACGGAACCTCTCTTTTTGTCTTTCTTTTCTCCGTGTCACCCGCTTTTCTCGCGTTGTTAAGGGCAATTCGGACTCACACATCGTATCTCCGGGCTTTGCTTGGTTGTCTGCGCGATGGGGCTGTCCCGCTTCGAACCTGCTCCTTCATTATCGCAGCGTGAAGGAAATTCTTTGAGTCTTCTGTAAAGTCCTCCGACCTCGAGCATCTGAGGCCGGTGGCAGCTGTCCTGAGAACGGGCGAGAACGATCGGCGAGGAAGCTCCGTTTTTCTCGCATAGAATAGTACATAGACAGGCTGCAGCGGGCGCTTGACCACCTGAGAATTAGATATCCAGTGCCGGCACCGGACCTCGGGTAAAACCGGGATGCCGCTGTATGTACATTAGTACGCTTCGGTGTTGTCTGGGCACCCGATCATGTGCGCTCTCCGGCAGGAGAGGCGGAACTGGTCTTCTTCATTGCGTACTATGCCAGTGAGACGTTCACGTGATTTCAGGTGTTTTCTTTAGTCTCATGTGACGGTTTGCTCAAAAATGGTGAAAGCATATTTGCGTTATGTCCATGAGGAGTCGTTCGGGCTTCTGACTTCTCCGCATTCCAATCTCTCTTTCTTCTCCCCCCCCGGTTCCTCCCACTCTCGTACTTCTAAAAGCTACGTGTTGACATGCAGTGGGCCTGCGGTCATCCTTTGGAGCCCGGCACAGCAAGTGGAGCTGGCTAAGTTCTCACCGATTTCTGCTTCTTCTGTTGCATCTTCGACCCCCCACCATGCTGTCAGGCTTGCGCTCTCTGTGTTCCACACGCATCTCGCTGTAGGATATTCCGACGGAAGCATCCGAGTATGGCAGATGCCGAAGGCAGAAGAGACGGTAACGCTGGCAGCCTCATCTGCGTTGTTAGGGCGGCATACGGAGAGAACACCAGGAGCAAAAGGGCTTGCAAATCTGCAGAATCCAACACCTCACTCTACTCTTTACGGCCACCGAAGTGCGATCACAGCACTTCGGTGGGTCGGGCTTGGACAGGGCTGGACGCCTGAGGAAGGACAAAGAAAAGGACAGACCGAACTGGAAACAGCCCGGAACGTGTGTACAGCTGACAGTACATTCCTGGTATCTGGGTCCGCAGAGGGGGACATCATTGTGTGGGACAGACTGGCAGGTGCGGGACTTCACAGGATTCACGCGCATTCTGCGCCAGTTACAGATCTGGTCGTCATCAACAAGAGGCAGAGAGGGGCTCTGCTGCCGGCAGGCAGGAGGTCAGAAGGCGGCGGGGGAAAAAGAAAGGAGGTTGATAGAGATTCGCGGAAGAATGAGAAGACACGCAACAGAGGCGAACCAGAAAGCAGCGGACGCGGTGCAAAGCTTTCTGGTGCACATGAGGGCGGTCACAGTGAAGACGACAACATAGGTGAACGGCATGGTAATGACTTCCGTGGACATGCACTCAACCGAGGAGGGGGATCCGCAGAGACTGGGGGGCAGTCAGGGATGCTTGCCATTTCTTGTGGGAAAGATGGCTCGGTGAAAATCTGGGATGTTGACCTTGAACTTTGCCTGCAAACTGTAGTTGATGGCATTGCGGGAACTCCAGGGGGTCGTGAAGTTTGGAGTCTTGCGATCAGTCCTAACCAGGTGATGTTGATTAGCATTTGCCTCCGAATGAATGCTCATCTCGTCATAGCTGACGATGCGTGCAGCGGGTGGCCATACTCTTAGAACGACCGAGCTAGCTCAACTGCCAAGGACTAAGTAGCGATACCGTCTTGGCGTTGTTTGACGAGAATGAGGAAACACACTGTCGACCGCTTTGTCCCGTGAGCGCTTTATCTTGTAGACATTCGTTAGAAAAGACTAAGCATCGAGGGCTGATTTGAAGGAAGCAAAGGTATGTAGTGGGGGTGATTCGCCTGTGTAGTCGTGACTCTGTCCGATGTGTGCGCCATCGTTTTTTCCAGACACGCCTCGTCGTCGGGTGTGCCGATCATCTCCTTCGCGTCTATGCGTTGAACCAGTTCGGAGGTTCATCCTTCATCGGCACGTCGTCCCTGACCGCCGACGAGACAGGAGAAGGTCAGAGAGAAGTTCCGGTTGATCCACACACTGGTCTTGCACGCGTGGCTGTGTTCCTAGGAAATATTCCAAGAGAAAGCAGCGGGAAACGACGCACTACGAGCATGCAGTTTCTGAGTATCGGCTCAGGTTCTCCGAGAGAAGAACAGAGCCTTCTTCTGTCGGAAGAAGATGAAGATGAGGGCATTCTCGTGGTGGGTAGCGGCCAGAGCAGAAGTGTGGAGATTTTCAAGTTCTGTGGGGAGGCGGAGAGACGGAAGAGAATGAAGAGGAGGAAAAAGAGGCTGCAAGAAAAGCAGAAGAAGAGACAAACGGGTACTGCCACAGAGGAGGAAGAGCAGCATGAGAGAGACGAGGATGAGGGAGAAGGTTTCAAGGTCACGGACGAGTTTGTTTTTCTGTCGCGACTCTATTCGGAGGGCATCATCAAAGCCTTTCACCTGCGCGCTGTCAGCGCATCTCACCGCAGAGGAGGAGAGGAGCTTCGGAAAAGAAAACGTGCTGCTCAGTGTCAGCAGCAGATTGAGGTCGCCCTCGGCCTAGCGGATAACGCTTTTGAAATTTGGGACATAGACATTGGATCTCTTTCGGACCGGTTCTCTCAAACAGTGCGTGAGAATAAATTCCTTCATGCCACTTAATCTTTGGTCCAAAGTCACTGAGACACCTTGTGTGACCAGAGCCGACAGAAACGTGGTAGCGAGCGTGTGTAGCTGCGTGGCGTTGTCGTAGTGATCGTATAGCTGGTGAACTTCTCTCCGGGTGCATTTGTATGGTAAAACGTTTCCTTCTGTCAGTCGGCCCTTCGTGTGTTTCTTAACAAGGGGGAGATTGTCGTGCTGTCTGTAATGGTGTTTTAGGCCTCCGGGTCGTAAATGCGATCTCTCCACCGTTAGGGAGAAAAATACAAATTACCTTTTGCGCCACGAAAGACTTCGCTGTTTTGCGACAAGTCCTGGCGCACACAGAAGCGTATTCGCTTTTCCTTCCCTCTGTACGGAGTGCGCGTGCAGCTGAATTTGGAAGCTGAAATGCCTGCCTCACGGTAGTCTCTTGGTGTATACGTGTCATTCGGTGTCCATGTATGCAAAGCCGGGCCCTCTGCCTGTTTGAAGACTTCGCTTGGCATGGTCCCGCGAGCCTCCTTCTTCAATAGGTTTTGTCGTCTTCTCGACCACAATTTGTGTTGTACGTCTTGCCGGGATTCATGTAGGCAATCAAGCAGGAGGGAGTCGTAGCCAAGACGGCTGAAGCTAATGGAGGACTTACAAGGGTCTGGCGAGTTGATGGTGGAGGCCATCGGGGGACAATTCGGCAACTGAGTGTCAGCCACGACAGCGCCTACCTCCTCTCCGTAGCAGACGAGGTCTGTGAGGCATTTTAGTGGACAAGGGAAAGGGGGATACATGAGATTTGTCAAGCACAGACGCTGGGATAGACATGCGTTGATCAAAGCACGTGTAGTATCATCTCCAGTATCCTCGACGGCAGTGTACGCAACGGTGAAGCAATGGTGAGCCAGAGAGGGCGCCGTGAGTGACGGGGAGCCCGCCCTACTCTCCTGGGGCCCAGCTGATAGTTAAATTCATTCGGCTTTGCCTCAGGTGTGTCCCACGTATCTCGCAGAGATTTGAACGGCTCTGCGCCAGCAGGCTTCACACTGTCAAGGTCTTGAAGTGGGTGCCGCTCTTACTGATGTATTTGGTCCTGTGCTAGTGCAGTTGGAGCACTTCCACGAGGTTTTAGCACGGTGTTACACACCTGTGTACGCGAATCTGTTTATGACTTGCTGGATGCTTGCTGCAAGTGCTAAGCGCGAAAGCCAGAGGCGAGGGCCCTCTTCCGGAGTGCAGCGGTGCCTGTGTCCGAGAAATAGAACCGGTACACTTTGAAGAGTTGGTGTGATGCGATGTGGACGCAGTGGATTCAAACACGGCAACGCTGGAAGCAGTAACGAATGCTCAACTGGGGGTTCCCGTCTGGAGGAGCGCAAGTCGAAACTTGTGTTGCTCTATAAGACGGCCACCATGCCTTCTAGTGTTGGGCAATCGCCAGCGGGCGTAACTCGTAATCAGTGTTCTGCATGTGCTGTTGTCTTCCAAGGGATTGAAAGTCTGGACAGCCCATAGCCGGCGATGTGTTAGGACAGTCTGCATGGATGATTCACCTCCGCTCTGTGCATTTTTTGTCGCCGGTAAGTCTCCTGCAAATTCGATACTTCTTCCGGGTATCTCTCTCCCGGAGGTCGGGGTCGCGCTTGTTTCAAGTTTTGCCTAGTACGCAAGCTGCTATCGGAGGGATCGAGCATGCCTCTTCTGCAAGCTGGATCGGTGTAGAACTCTCTCCACAGTACACGGTCTGTGGAACGAACGAGAAAAGCAAGGCGGAGCGTGTACCGTGTTGACGCAGGCACTGACTGAAGTAGGACTGAAGCTTCTCTGTGCGACCGGGCTTCGCGCATTCGTCCTTGTCGTTGCAAATGTATTGGCACTCCGAGTCGGGGAACACAAGTGTACTTCTGAACGGAACGCCCTTCGGTGCATTGTATTCAGACACTTGTGGGTGTGCGTGTGCTTCCGTATGATATTGGTCCTGGATGGCGCAGTTGCCCCACTGTTTGGATGGGCACCGCAGCCAGCCCAGCAAGAACTGAGCGTCCGCAACAGGGGTTTTACACGGACAATCATAAACCCCCGGGTCGCGTCTACCTCGTGCCTCCGAGCGCTGTGACCGAGCTGCTGTCCGCTGGACGTCTCTTTCTTGCTTCGTCACATTGGTGCTACCTGGTGATGTTTTTGTTTTCTCTGGTGTCCGGTTGTCTACATAGTGGCCGCAAAAGATACCGGTGACGACCAAGTACTCTCCGGTGGACACGTCTGTAGTACATTCCTGGCACATGCCAGCCAGACCAGCACAGGTGTGGGAGCTGAGAGGGAGTTGGGAACGTTAATGGTGTACTAAGGGGCGTGGCAAGCTTCTGCCTTGACTTTTTCTCAGGAAACGATCACCTGGTAGTAGGAACGAAGGCGGGCGATCTGCTTCTGTACGATCTCGCCGCGTGTGCCGTTAAACAGAAGCTCCCTCAGGCTCACGGGAGTGCTGTCAACGCTCTGGCAGAGCATCCCAAACACACTGGGTACGATTTTCGCCGCCGTGTGAGGCCGTGTCCTCGCACTCGACTTTGCTCGTGTTCCGCTGGCCGTTACTTACTTGGTGGTACTTGGGTTGATGGCCTTTCTACACCTGTCTGCGTGTACGTTGTCCAAGTGTTTGGACACAGGTTTAGCAACCGAAACCACGCATGCATGTATGTTTGTGAGGAGTGAGCCGTGGATTCTGAAGCCGTGTGCCTACCCGTCCCCATCCGAGCGTTGACGTCTGCGCCTAGGACATTCTCTGATTCGTGCACCTCTAGTTCGGTATGCGACGCCTACACGGTCCAAAGCTTGGTGTAGGCCAGCAGCATTCCATACGCTATGCAGGACATCGTTACTTTGACGTGCTAAAAAACAGATACAGGTGTTTCAGTTCAAGTGTGGCTGTTTTCGGTTTCTGCCTCCTGCTTATCCGCTCAGTTTCGCCTCCGTATCGGCGGACAAAAGCGTCAAGCTATTTGTCTTTTATCTTAGCGGCGGCGTTTCGAAGGAGTCAGACTCTGTTCTGTCCTCCGGTCAGCGGAAGGATAAAAAGGAGAAGTCGGCATCTCCTTTCATCTCCTCCTCTTCAGAGCGCACAGTGCAGTTCCGTCAAGTCGGCGGTGTTCCGCTGCCTGACCAGGGCCTGGATGTGAAATACTCGCCTGATGGACGTTTGTTGGTATGCGCGCTGTTGGATATGACTATTGTCGTCTTGTACGCTGATTCCTGCAAGCTCTTCCTTTCGCTTTACGGCCACCAGCTGCCAATTCTCTCCATCGCTGTCTCCTCCGACAGCACGCTTCTCGCAAGTGGAAGTGCTGATAAGACCGTCAAGCTCTGGGGCTTGGATTTCGGCAACATTCAACAAAGTCTTCTCGCACATGAAGAAAGTGTTACTCAGGTTCGTCGCGGAACTCCAAGGGCACCTCTTGCGGGCAACGGCTCTGAGTTTATCCGTACATAATCACGGTGGAAGCGACGATAGAAAAGCGAATCTGATTAGCATCAAGGCCTACAAGTATGTATTTGAGTATAACGACATATGTGTATACTCGTACTAGGCTTTGCAAGATCGTCAGAAAAGGCTGAGGTGACTTTTTCTTTGATGTATTCTCGAATTTCATCTGAACTCTCTTTTCCAGCAACGTGCCAGCTGTTGCCTCGTCTGTGCGTCCACCACTCTCTAAGAACTGTTCGCGTAGGTCTGAACTCTCGTCATTCTCGGTGGCCCGCTACGCAGGCGTGCAGACACTGAGAAAGAAAGATCCGCCTCGTATTGGCGATCGGGACTTCAAATTTCCGCGTGCGGATGAATGCGCATAACGTGCGGAAGCAGGACCCTGTATTTGCTGCTGTCTCAGGTACTCTTCCTCTTCAACACGCACTACGTTTTGAGCGCATCGACCGACGCATCAGTCAAGCTGTGGGATGCAGATCGCCGTTCGTGTCTTGTGTGCGTTCTTCCGGCGCTCTCCAACTCACCTGTGCGAGCGCTTGCTTGCACTCCGGACGGCGACCTACTCTTTTCAGCAGACACCTCTCGCTTGTTTCTGTGTTGGAGAAGAACGGAAGAGCAAATGTTTGCAGAAGAAGAACAAGAAAAGAGATGGGAGGAAGCAGCGGAGCGAGAAGCGTTGAGAGAGGATGTTGTGCAGGCGAACCAATTAGCCGTCAGCAGTGATATTGTCATGAGCCGCGCCTCTAAAAGAACTCTTGAGAGTATTAGGACGACAGAGCGTCTCATGGAGGTACGAAGCGACCAGTGCGCGTGTAGCCAGGCCTAGTACGGCTATTTGTATCACCGTTTGTTGTGTCGTTCAGATCGGTGCCCAGTCCAGTATCTTTGGCTTTTGTCATCTGCGTGTACATACACACGTCTTAACCTGGGCGCTCTGTGATCGACCCCGTGTACCGTTTCCGCACTCAGTTTGTGTCGTGGCTCTTCGTTCAGGTGCTCGACGAGGCTCGGGAACAGCAAGGGCTGGACGAGGCATACGCCGCTTCTCTAGCAGCGTGGGAGAACGCTGAGCGGGAACTGCTGAGGAAACAGAATCCCACGCCTCCTAACGAACGAGCCAAGCCGAAGAAGAGCAAAAGTCCAGCATCCTCCGCGCTCGACCTGCTGCGTGCAGCTACCGCTCGTGGGGGAGGGGAAGGTGGGGTCACGATGCAAAGCGAGGCGGAGTTGCCGCCAAAACCCAAGAGACCTCCGGGAAAAGTCGAGTTGATGGGGAGGACCGCCATGGAACATGTTATGCGGGCCCTAGCCGCACTCAGGCCGGGAGACACGTTCGAGGTTTTGATTGCCTTGCCTTTTGAATATGCTTACCGGGTGAGCGTGTTGTTTTCAGGACAGAATACGTGACTTGCCTGCGGCGTCCGTTTTTTGCGTACGTGTGGGTAACATAGAAATGTCTCCTGCCTTCTCACCGCTGTGCTCCCCACTTGAGGAGGTGAGACTCCGGCGGAGCGGGTTCACACAGCGACTTCTTTTCTTGACCGACTGGTGGCGTTCCACCATATCGTTATGGGTACGTCAGGGGGCTGTCAGGTGCACCCCGTGGTGGCAACGTATATCCATTCTTCCGCTTCTGTTCGTCCCTACGGTGCTAAGGACGCGCAAGTGGATCTGCCATTGCGCGGGGCTGGCCTTGCTTTCTCCGACGTCGCTGTCAGCAGCCGTGGTCGATTCTGCTGCGAGTGTAGTGAAGTTTTGTGGGGCACATAGAGGATGGTCGGAGGTCACTGTCGCAGCGTTTTTATTTCCTGTTGCACTCAGCTTCTAGAATTCCTTGTCGCGTATTTGTCTGTCTTCTACGCCGTCTCTCTCCGGGAGAACACGGAGGTTAACGCGCAACGACAGCGACCAAACCAGGAGGTCTCGTTTCGTCCTGTGGGAGATGAGCAGAGAAAGAAGGCCGAGCTGAGGGTTTGCCAGAGCCTGAGATATGATACAAAACTAGCGAGTACAGATGCCACCGAAAATTGTGGAGAAACTACAGGACAGAATGGGCTGCAGGAAGCTTTTCAGTTCCCAGGCGTCTGGTCCCTCTGTCCGGTCGAAAGTGCTGCAAGGGTGGCCCTACATCTCGTACAGTTGAACTTCAGGTAAGGGAACCGGGATGCATATGCGGAAGATCTTTGTCGTTCCTGCGTTGTTTCATTCTTCTCTTTAGTATCTCGGTGCTTCCGGTCTTGTCGGTCTGTTGTGAAGTCACAAGTTCTGCGATACTCCACTCCCGGATCTCTGTTAGATGGAGGGAAATGCATACGGAGTGCCAGCTCACCGGGCTGCCAGTACGGCGACGAGGTACGTATCGGTGCCTGCTGGCATGAGAAGAGTAGTTCGTAAGCAATATGGCACTCCTCTATTCGTACTGGGTCATCAATTCCAGTCAAAAAGACAAGAGATAGCATGAGATCTTCTGAATTTTCTTCTCTCTAACCGCACCCCGGGTGTCCGGGTACCCAACGCCTGACGAGCCGCGAACAAGTGAACAAGGTGGTGTTCCATACATATAAACAAGGACATATAAGATTCTCCAGTACACGTGGTGCGTTGGTTGGTATCTTCTGAGCCCTTCTGGACGTCCCACTGAACTCTCACAATCTGTTTCAAAGGTCGGTAGCGGCGAACTGCGGGGAGTAGCTGAACCTCGCGAAGCAAGGCCCTCGTTTTGTTCGTACGTCTCTGTATCAGGTTGTTCCTCGTGTCTCCCGCGCACCGACAGATTCTCGTGTGCTTGCAACGGTGCCTTCGTCCACTCCTCACACGAGAAAGAGTAAGTCTCGCCGGTTTACCACCAAGTAGTGTGCTCCGGAAGCTTGTGAGTTACTTTTTGACAGATGAACCGTGATGACTGCTTCGGTGACGCCCAACCGCTGTGACGGATGGCGGTGTGTCTACACATGCGGTCTCCGCAGCACATCAGTGCAGGCCTTTGTATGTCAGCACACACAGAGTACAAACAAAAAGGGTGAGATCAGCAGATCAGCTCTGGGCGCGCTTTTATTTCCGATTCTAGAAGTGGGGCGCACTGCAGAACAGCGTCTCGGCGGGGCCACGTTGTTTGTGCTTCCCCTCCGTACGTTTTACAGCCCCACTGAACCATCCTGTCAAGCTCGGGGCCGTTCGCCAGAGGACGGAGGCCTCACGGGTGTGTGGAAGGAAACAGAGGCATACAGTTTTGCTGCTCCCCCACGACTACACGCATGGTGCTGGTGCACCAGACTTGCCAGACGAAGTGCCCATGTCGTTCGACGCCGGACCCTCCTTGGTGATGCTGACGTTGCCTTGGTTGAAAGTGCTCTTCCCTTTGCTGTCTCGTTGGTTTAGGATCGAATGCGATTCAACACCGCAGCTCTCTCCTTCATGCAACGCCAGATAGAGCAAGAAAGAGTGGTGCCTTGAGACAACACTCCGCGTACTCCCCTTCCTCATGCAGGAGAGGAAGCTGGAAGACGAAAAGGCGTTCTTTCTTGAGAGCCCTTGCCGATCGGGGCACTCGACCTGCTCCTGCCAGTCAGCGGACACTCGCCGCTGTAACGCAATTTGGGTGTGCAGGGGGCCCTCAATCAAAAAGAAGGAAAGCATCCTGATGAAAACTCAGGCGCGTACCAATATGTTATCGAGTGCGTTCTATCGTCCATGTGGCTCCGGGCACCCGCGTTGTGTGCCGGGTAGGATGCGGACGTCTGTACGCGTCTGTATTTGCTCATGAGTTTGTTAGCGCACGGTAGATGTCCGCCTTTCGCCTCAAA
>NW_027153343.1:0-64447 GCF_002600585.1 Cystoisospora suis
TTGTGCCTCTCCCTTTCTTCTCGCTCGTTAGAGAGGGGGAGAAACAGATGGAGAAGAAGCCTTAAGAGAGAGGATAAGAAGAGAGGAAAACGAGTTTTTTTGTGTCTCGCCTTCTCTTCTTGCGAGAAAGAATGGGAGAGCAAGCCGGTGACTCGGAAATGCGCGAGACGGAGAGACGAAGAAAGGTTCGTTCCTTCACCCCGCTTCCTCTCCGCCTACATCGGTCATGAGCCTCTCCCCCTCTTACCTCCTACACCGGGCGGCCCCTCCCTCCTCTCTCTACTACTCATCTCAATCAGGGCCGGGCGGAGGGAGAAGAAGAGAGAGAGACGCAGGGAAAGAGAAGAGATATGGCGTGTTAGTCCCGATCGAACATCTCCTCTTCTAGATGTTCTACTCCTATCAGGCAGAACTCATTGAGACGACCGCATGCTTGCAGGGCCAGGTAGGTAGGGGGGAGCAGCCAAGCCAGGCATGCCGAACCACCTACCCGTGGCACCTCGATCGCGGGAATAGCATGAGAAGGGTCGGATCGTGTGGAGAGAGAGAGAGAAGGAAAGCCCTAGTAGCCGGAGATGGGAGGGTGGGGGAGAGAGAGCCGAGAGGGGAGCGAGAGTTCTTTTTCTTCTGCTTAGATAGCTAGCTTGTTTGCTCATCGTCAGAAGAAAGCTCATCTTCATCTGGTAGAAAGAATTCGTTTCATCTTACATTCTCTCGTGCGTAACTTCATTTCTTTTAGTCAAAAGCTTGCGTGATGAGAGGCTCAAGTCGATCTCTAGCAGTTATTCCGTGATTGGATCGGAGGAGACTGGTTGCCTCATTCTCTCCCTCTTTCTCCCCGAGTGGATGTGAATGACGTAGAAAGATTGAGAGGGAGAAATCTACTACAACTACTACTACTCCTACCACTACTAAACTC
This sequence comes from Cystoisospora suis, assembly GCF_002600585.1. Classification (NCBI taxonomy): domain Eukaryota; phylum Apicomplexa; class Conoidasida; order Eucoccidiorida; family Sarcocystidae; genus Cystoisospora; species Cystoisospora suis. Next base: position 920 of record NW_027153343.1, read on the forward strand.
CTCTCCGTCGTTCTTATTTCTTGCCTTCCCGGTGTTGTCGGTGCGCCGCGTTCTCTGTGATGACGAGGAGGAGGTTGGGGGAAGAAGAAAGAAGTGCCGCCGTAATTCTTTCTTTTCTTTTCTTGTTCTCTTGCTGACTCGGAAAACAAGGGGCTCTGTCGCCCTTTTCATTTCATAGGCGAAGAAAAGAGCCTTATTCTCCATTCACCTTCTTCTCCCCGCTTCATTTTGTCTCCCTCACCAGCTAGCCATCGAGATCTCGATTTCCTGAGATACAATCGATCCTACCTTGTCCCATCCCTTCACTCAATTTCTGTCGTTCAACCACACCCCCAGTCACCGCCCGTTTCTTTTGGTTTCTCTCCTCCCCCTCCCTTTCAGTCTCTTTCGTTATCGGGTCTTCTTGCAATCTTTCCTTTCTCTTCTCGGCCTAGGCCTTTCCGAAAATTCCTAGCTGGTTCCTGCCACTTGTAGAGATCGCCCACAAGGAGGAGGAGGAGAAGTCCCAACTTAGGAAGTGCATCTTGTAATCCATCAGGGATTTCTTGTTTTTAACACAATGTCAGAAGGGTAGGAAGCTTCCAAGCAAAAAGAATTATGCGCTCTCTTTCTTTGGGAAACTCTTTCTCTTTCTTTCTCAGTAGGCTGGGGCTGTATGTAGACATGAATGAGATAGAGAAGAAAAAGAAGGCCCGCTGGGTTGTCCCCAGAAAGAAGGGCAGTTCTCGATGATTACGAGAACGGAAGGGAAGTTGTCGATAGTTCGTTGACGTTAGCTAGATCTTGTGTCCTTATGTCATCGAGTGCATAGTGGTCGCGATATTCGCAGCAGTAGTAACAGTACGGTGTTCACAGTTTCTGTGGTGAAAGAAGAGGTGTATCTCTTTTTCCAGGTGTACGTACACCGCAGGTGTGTACAGCTGAAGGGAGAGACGGACAAACGTGCACTTTCCCGTAGTCATGCATGGTGTGATTTTTTGAAAGGCCTCTCTTAACGAGTGAAGTTTTTTCTCTCCAGGGAATGGTAGTAATATTTGTCTGCCTGTACATCTGTTTCTTTACCCACAGGAAAGTGTCGTGATCTCCCGTTGCTGTTCGTTGTTTTGGGTGTACGTACACCTCCCCCTGTGTTTGGAGTGTATATACACCTACCCCCAACTCGCTGTACATACACTCCAGTACCTAGCAGTCAGTCACACGCTCTGCTCAATCATAGGTAACTATTCAGGTAAGACCGATCTTTTTCGTCACCAGTTGAATGATTAGAACAGAGGATGTCTTTTGTGGTGTTTCTCTCCTTCTATCACTCGGAGGAGCTGCCTTTTTTACTGATTTTCTCCGTTTTCTTTAAATGGCCGGAGATGTGTCTCTCCAGATGACCCTCTCTTCCTCTTTTTTCTTCCCTTTTGTTATTTCCACAACATAGTCGTTTCGCCTCATCTCTCTCGTTCTTTCCTCCTCTCGTGTCTTCTCGTTTTTTCTTTTTCTGCATTATTCTTGTCAAAGCTAGGGTCTCTGTCTTTCTCTCTCAAAAGTCTGATAGCATGTATCCAACGATCGCTTATTATACATATCACTAATACCTTTCCTCCTCCCTTTCTGTGAGATATCTTTGCATGCGCGCATGCAGTCAGTTGTTGGAATCGGATTTGGCGATCTTTTCTTGTTTTTCTTCTCAGATTGTCAGAGAGAGTCCGGACGATGGAGGAGGTTCCCGATGAACCGTGCGCTCAAGAGATAGCCATGGGGTGAGTTTCTTTCCTTCTCTTTCTCTTTATTAAGATATAGATTTATGTCCATATAGACGTACGTATACATATGTGCATACATATACATGTACACAGTCATGTCCATTATACGTACATATTCATATATACATACACATCTACACATATGTATACTTGTACGCGTCTCGGCGTGTGCATTTCTAGAGAGAGGCCCTGCTACATGTCTACTTGTTGATATAAGTGTGCGAAGAGCCTGAGGTAGATAGGCCATGTACGTCTTTTCTACTCATCTATTTTGTCAGCTCTTCAACCACACCCGTACATATATATGTCATGCTCTGTACATCTTCACATATACGCCGCGACAGACCAAAGACGGTCAGTTCAAGGATAGACAGATAGGACAAAGATAGACAAACACAGCTGAATAGATCGAGAGACCGGGTAGATATCTTCGCTTGTATACAGGGCCATCGTCGGGAAGATTGTTGGCATAACGATAGGTAGGTAGGGATGAGCCTCTTGATATGCACTCGTGTACAAGGTAGCAGGTGCTGATGGATATGGACTGTGACGTATCAGGACAATTGAAGAAGCAGGTGGCATCGCCGAAGCAGAGAGAGAGGGAGAAGAAGTCGTAGAGGCCCAAGGAGATGGAGAGCAAGAAGAAGGGGGAGAACAAGGAGAAGGAGGAGAACAACAAGACGCAGAAGAAGGGGGAGAACAAGAAGGAGCAAGTGAACAAGTGGAAGAGACTGCTGACTCCAAAACAGAAGAAACCAAGCCGGAAGAAGAGAAGCCCCCTGCACCTTCGCTTAAATCTCCTCTCTCTCAGAGGTATCTCTCGCATTATCACGGCACACATACAGACATCAATCCATAGATATACATAATATATGTATAGCTAGCTATGCGCTTCTCAAGGGTGTGAGGATGTTTCTATCTATCTGTGTCTATCGTTAGTCTATATAAGGAGAAGGACTCAAGCAGTAGAGTGTGGAGGACGAACATCGAGGAGGGAGGGCTAGGAGGAGAAGGGAGGAAAGGGTTGTCTTTTCACACTTTTCTTTGTAGGACCAGTGCGTGAGCTTTCCATCTGTATACATGGTCACGTTCTCTATGTAGTTGATTGATGTCCATACAGACCACCTAACTGTAGATCTGTCCATGCCTCCCCTGCGTTCTTTTAATGACCAATTGTTGTGTGTATTTACATTCTTGGCACGAGTGCTGTAAAGGAGAGATTCCTAGGAAATAGGAAGAACAGATCTTTCTGTCGTCACATACTCGGCTCTCGAGTATCTCTCTCAAGTAAGAAAGAAGATCGTTTCTTCATCGAGGATCTATTCTTCTCTTTAGCTCTTTCGTCTCGAGGACTTGCACAGTCGCAGCATCCTCTCACGATGTGAAAGAGAAGAGAAACGTATGTAGGCCTCTATGGCTTCACAGGAAAGGTTGACGGAGCTGGGCGGTGCTGTCATCATGTGCGTGTGTGCTTGTCTGTGTCGGTCTTTCTGCTTATCTCTCTACAGACCGGGAGGCCTTCCTATGCCTGGCGCAGTGAAGCTCCTAGGAGATGTAGACTTGAACGAATTCAAGAAAAAAGCGTAAGTAGTGAGAAGGTGAAAATGGAGAATAGGAAGAAAAAACATCTCTCTCTCTATTTATCTTCGTATCTCTCATCATATAGTGATTCGCATACTCTCGCCTCACACTGACACACCGGCCATGTCTACGTCGGTAGTGCCTACCTTGAGAGAGGAAACTGTCGGGTAGAGAGATTCTGCGGTCGTCCTCTCACTCTTTCTTTTCTCCTAGTGAAGAATACTTCGGTCAGAGGTAGCTGACTGTGGAGATACATGTGTACGATCGGGCTTTCTCTTTCTGTATGGCTTCGATGGTTGAAGAACGTGTCTTCGTCTCTCTCGTGGTAGAAAATGTAGACGGAATGTGTCTAGACACAAATCTAGCTACCTAGCTGTGTCTACAGAGTGTGATGGGGAGATTCGTTTAGAGAATTTCTCTGTAGATTTTTTGTAGTGTATGTAGTGGAATGAATAGAAGAATGTCTGGTAGTTAAGATGTAACAGAAGAGATGTACTAAGTAGATGTTTGTTTGTATGTATATCTGTAGATATGTAGATATTTGCCTATTCGTATCGTTTGCCTAGGCGTATATACATAGGGGCTATTTGACTCAGCAGCGGAAGAAGAAAGAGAATGTGTAGGTTCTCTTCATCATATATGTTGTATATAGATACGTATACGTGGATAGATAAGCATGAGGATGTTGATTTAATTCACTCCTTCTGCCTACACGGACTTGTCAGTAGGAAGCAGTTAGGAGTTTAGATCTCACCCTGATAAACATAAGCAGACACATTTTCTTTTCTGTCTTTCTCGTTTGCTTCCCTTATCTTTCCTTGTCTCCTACATAAAGAACTGCTCCATACATACACACGTATTTCTCCAGGGGTTTGTCTACACCTTTCTGTCTAGGGTCAAGTTTTCTATCTGATCTCTTTGAAGACATTCACGGCGATAGTCCTTCTCATCTTTCATCCACTTGCTTCCCCTTTGTTCTCTTTCTTTCTCTCTCTCCGTCTCTTCATACATCTCTCTCTCTCGTTCCAAGCAACGAAGAAAGAAAGACAAGAGAACAGAGTGATAGAGAAACGAGTCAGAGAGAGTAGGAGATAGGGACTCTCTACATGATTCGCAGTCACTTCTCTCTCTTTCTCTCTCCCTGTCTAGTTTGTCTGTCTCTTTCTACAACAGTAGGAGTAAAAAGAAGTTTTGCAAGGAGAAGGTTTCTTTTTGTGTCGATCTCTTCTCTCATGCACGTCTGCTTTTGATGGATCATGAGGATGAAGATCTCTTCCTATCTTCTTCTCCCCCCAAGGCTCCACTGCTGCCTTGTTTTGCGTGTGCGGGTGTTTGCTATACAGACAAGAGAGAGAAGCTCGTCGTGCGTCTCAGCTCGGACTAGCACCGGAGACATCGAAATGAAGGGAAGAAAGCTTTTCTCTAAAACGCGATGTGTATACTCCCGAGAATGTGAATCTATAGATATTCAGCTTCATTCCTTTTAGACCGGCGAGAGAGAAAGAAGAGCCAAAAAAGGAGAGATACAACGGAGAAGAGGAGACGGGTATAAAAGATAAGAAGAAAGAAAATTAAAAGAAGTGTAGTATCAGGAATGTCGGAGTGTATGTGAAGATGCTTTACCTGTGTGAGACATGAGAACACGGGGCGAATGATGTGGAAAAGATACTTTGATATGACATAGCCTCTATATAGCGTCTTGTTGTATTTAGCGTGTCTTTTCTTGTTTTCTTGAAAGAGAGAGAGAGGAAGAGAGAGAGAGAGGTAGGAGTTGATGTGGAAGCAATGGATAGACGGACTCTTTGCAGTCTTTTCGTTTGTTCTTTTTCTCTTCGATCTCTCTTTCTTCTTTTTCTGTTCGTAAACACATATCGCTTGAATCTGTGCCTACGCCCTTCCCTTCTTCAGTGTCCGTCCGTCGTCGTCTTGTCTCTTCTTCTTAGGGGGGAAGGAATGGAGAGTCTCTCGAGAGTGATGTGGTAGCGCTTTTAGTATGACTGCTATTACTATATCATTCCTTGCTGTCGCTGTTGTCTGGATTTATCACGTTTAACTTGGCTGTATTCATTCAGACCCCTGCACCTCTTATTATTCATTTGTAGCTCTTTGTCTGCGCCGGATCATCAACTCCCCCCTTTCGTCGCGTCTATTTTCATGTTGAGATGTCAAAAGAGTGGCTGTGGTCTTCACCACATGCACATACATATGAGCTATATAGAGAGATCGATGCCTGTCTACATGTGAGATACATACGTACATACATATACATACTAGATGTGGGTTACACGTGTTGTGGTCATTGTATATGTACATTGCGTATATATACATATCTGTATACTCGCCTTGGGTAGCGGGGACCTGCTAGTCGTTTGGCGCTAATTCGTTGAAGATCTTTCCTGGGGAATGATCTAGAGTAGAGCTTCTGTGTATATACTAGGAAAGAAGACGGACTCATCAAGGCTTGAGATTTCCATCTGTCGATGAAGATCATATGTAGCTTCTCCATGATCTGGGGTGCGTGATGTTCACATATGTTGTCTTCATGTATCAATCGATAGTAAGGGGGAACTCTTTGTGGTTGATGCTGGCTATTAAACCTACTAAGACTACTTTCTTTCCTTCTTCTTCCATAGAAGAAAGAGAAAGATTTTCTTGACGGTGTAGGCGAGGAGAGAGGAGACAGGCGGTCGTTCCTTAAAGAGGACGTCTTGTCGAAGTAAGAAGAAATATATTTTGTCGTATGACACTCTAGAGAGCTACTTGTTCCTTTGCGTTATAGCGACTATCCATACATACAGTTTTAGACATAATACTTAAGTACACACCTCAACACATATCGAGAGATACATAGACATTCCTACATACGAGCATCTCTGAGGAAGAAGAAGAAAGAAAAGATTTGCACGGGTATAGAAGCCGTAAACACATCCCCCTTTCGTGTTCCGCCATCTAGTGCGATGTCTCTCTCTTGCTTGTCGGAAGGGGAGTCGATATTCTTAGAAAGACATTAGGAAAGAGAGAGATAGGAAAAGAGAATCTTCTCTGGGTCTCATGGATTGTATTGGGTGAAACGGCACAATAACCCTCGTTAGAGAGAGATCAAGGAGATGTAGGAAATGGCCAGCACGCGTCTCCGCAACATCGTGCTGTCTTATCTGGACGCCTCGAGAGACATCGACGGAGTACAGTTCTTCTTTCTTTCTGTAGAAAAGAAGAGATGTAGTATGGTCTTAGAGAGAAGGTGAAGGAAGAGAGAAGATGATGAAAGAGAGGAAGGCAACAAGAATCAAAGAGGAAGTCCTTCTCCCGGTAGTTAGTTCAAGGGGCGACAATTATTATAGGTTGAGAGACGTAAAGACCATACGAGGGTGTATACTAAGCCTCGAGGATCTTCTTCCTTTTATACGATGGATAACTCAATTCTATCATAGAGCATAAACAGAGAAAGAGGAGCGAATCTGAGCAGTCTTCGTGCTATTCGCTGATACGTCGAAATGTGAAGAGACTCTCACTAATTAAAGTCGTAGGTAGATAGACAGCTAGACAGCTAGCTGCGATCTAATACAGTTTTTTTAGATGTCCGCCTGATTTCTATGAGAAGAGAGTTGTTGATGGTAAAGAGATTGAATAAATGACTAAAGAGAAGATTCGTCTTGAGCATACCTAGCTAGCCATCCCTCAGGACCCCTATGAAAGAAGCGAGGACGTTCCTTCCGTCTGTGTCAGTCAGCGAAGAGGAAGAAGACGCTGCTTACAGAAGGACATCTGGAATCTTCGATCCCTATCTTGCTCTCCAACTAAGAAAGCAGCATTCGAAGAAGAATCAGTCTGTATGAAAAGCACCAGTGCTGTGCTTCTCAAGTCGTCTTGTGGTCGTATCTGGAGACGTCTTCCTTTGGAATTTCTTCCTTTCGCGCTTCCTTTCTCTCTATCTCTTTAGTTGGGCAGACATCTCCACGATGTCTCTTTCTTCACTATTACCTTCATCAGGTTCCGTAGCTCAGTCGGTTAGAGCGTGTGGCTGTTAACCACAAGGTCGCTGGTTCGATCCCAGCCGGTACCGCGGTTGTTCTCTTCTATCCCTGTTTTTTTCTCGACTTGTTTTCTATTTCCTTCTTTGCCTTATTACCGTATGTTCACTAAAGAGACGAAGAGATTCTCAAAAATCTTTCCTTGGGACACACACCCACATAGCGAGCCTCATTGCATGTGCCGTGTGCTCTTCGATCTCTTCTTCTCACGATGGAATGAGCATGACGAAGATGGGAAACTCGAGAAAAGAAAATAAACAGACTTGGGATTTGATTTGACAAGTAAGTCCGAATCAACCTCCCGGGCTTCCTCTCATCCGGACACCGGAACTGCCATGACAAGTAGCACTTCCAGTGTTCGCAAAATCGAAGCGATCAGGAGAGATGACAAATGGGTGAGACGGATGTCGATTCACCGAGAGATCATCCATCTCATATATGCAAGGATAAGTTTTTCCTGAAAAAGAGAAGTGAACAGGCTGCATGATGGCATCGCTTTCTCCAAATCTTCACAACATCTGAGGATCTCTTCCATGCATTCCCGGATTTCAAAGAACTCACCAACCGTCACGACTCCTTCCTGTCCTTTGTCGACGACGTGCGGCTTCCACCATGTTTTCGAAGCTTTTGACACTTTCTGGAATGCAATGCATGGAAAAACCATACGAGTGCATGAAGATCGTTTAGACTTAAAGGGCGTCCTCGTCGCCTTGCGAGGAACCCCTAGCTGTGGCAGTACCTCCGGTAGTCAGGACGACTAGGAGTAACGACCACCTAGCTTAAGGAATTAAAAACTGGAGAACTAAGTTCTTGAAGTTGGTTGCCATAGAATCCAGAGACGTGAAGCGAGCTACTCTGTTGATCTACTCGCATCGTTGCCCTTCATTTGCACGTTAACGATGCTGGGCTTCTCCGGCTGATGCTGTTTGCACTTCTTCATAACGATTTGTGTGAAAAGGTCAAATCGGACTTCAGGAGGGATCTCCATTACAACCCACTCGTAAATCTCTCACTTTTGCACGTCAGGAGAATCGCTGTTCAAAGGCAACGCCCTCCTCCTCTCCTATCGACGGACGAGTTCCCAGCCAACATCGGCTGCAACCTTCCTATTGCGGTTGGATGAATAGACACTTAGAGCATGAGAAGAGAAAAACTAGGAATGAGTGATGCGGCCCTCGATTCTCGCATGAGAGCTTTAAAAGAAAGAAGTTAATTATCCCGCAAGAGAGAACAAAAAGAGCATAGCCAGTCGTCTTTCGACATTCTGCCTTCAAGAGCTTGTCGTTGTTGTTCAAACGGGCAATGCAATAAACGTGGCAAATCTCTCAATTCTCTGATGATGAGAAGATATGAAGAGCGTTGTGTGTGTAGCGTATCTCTTGTTTCATTCATAGGGAAAGAAAATCATTCCTCTCCCTTCAATCTCTACTTGTCCTCTCAACAAAAGGATTTCCTAGAAGTCATATTTCGCAAGAAGTAGTAAGCCTTCCCGATGCTGTGAAGTTGCGCTTCATGAACCGGGAGTGAGAGAGGCTTCGAGGAAGAAAAAAAGAGAGGTGTCATCTTCTTTTCACATCGTCCGATTTTCTTATCACACTCTGATGACTAAAGAGAGATATCTTACAAAGACGAAGGTCTAGCCAACTCCTCTCCAACCACGGTATCCCTTCTATCACTTTTTTTACTGGAACTTCTTGATTCCTCTCTCTTCTTCTAATCAAAGGGATACTCAGGCAGATGAGGAGCTTCTACGGAAAGAAAGAAACAAGGAAAAAGTCTAAACTGACATCTTTTCGTGGTGCACACTCGAGAACAAGCTTGCCTTTCGACCGCGTGAAGTGCAAAGAAACAAAGCATAAAAGAAAGGCAACGTGTCGTATGTATGAACACTTAGACTTCTTCTTCATTCTCTTTCATAGATGGACAGATACGGAAGACCAAATAACCAAATATCTACTTCTGCCTCTTTCTTTCTTTTGCAGACTTCCTCACTATTGCTTGTGAAGCTCTTACCTAAGATTCCCTCTCCCCGTCTCCTTAGCTCTTTCTCTAAGGAAGTATTTCGTGTGTTGAGCTTGAGATTGTCGAGTTCACGTCTAACTCTTTTACAGAAATCGGTCTGTCTGTCTTCTGGAGTGGTTAGGCTTGAGCTCTCGTGGGGGTGTATCAACAACCCCTCCCTGTGTTTTGAAGCCCTTGTTTCTCTTTCATACTTCATTCTTTTCTCTTTTTCTCTTCGCTCTTCTTTTTTCTCCTCGTTTTCTCAACTTTTTTAACCGTCTTGACACAATCCTTTGTCCTCAGTTAGTAACATCTGACATGGCTAGGTAGCACTACACTTACATCGGTGGCTAGCTGGAGACATCAGTACGCAGCTGGAGACATGACTAGCTAGCTACACACATGACGATCAGAGGTGACGTTTTCCCCTGGCCGTTCTCATGAACAACTACCTCTCTCGCTATCTTTCCTTCGCCCTCCATCTGTAGGAGAGAAAGCTTCCTTCTCCGTCTGAGAGAAAAAGCTCCTTTCTTCCTTTCTGCGAATCTTTCTCTTCCTTCTGCTTCTTCTTCATCTTCACGATACAGAAGAAACGGTTCACCTCTTGATATAAAGAAGTCTTCTTTTACTTTCATCTTGAAAAGACGATCCATGGGATATCCATGGGGAGATAACGATGGAGAAGGTAATGATAAAAAAGAAGAAGGAGAACAAAGTACTACCAATGAAAACACATCATGAAGCCTTTTCCTTATCTCCTTTCTCTTTCTCTTCAACAAGAGTTCAGAGCGTTAAAGATTGATGTATAAAACTGTTACCTCACTTACAAGAAGTCCCATCTATCCTCCCCCCCCTATCTCCTCTTTTTCCAAGTGCAGACCAACCGTGTGCACATGCACTCCGACTATCAGACGTGTCTTCTTCTTCTTCTACCTCTCTTTCTTAGTACATTCTCAGGGAAGACGTTCATCCCCCCGATAAAAAAGGATTGAGATAAGAGGAAGAAGAAAAAGAAGAAGTAGATCTCGCTAAACAAGCAAACAACTCCCATGGAAGAGCCATCACACTCTTACCACACCCGGACGCACACATACACATGTATATACACATACATATGTCTACAAAGATACATGCATATATATATATATGTATATATGTGTGCATGACTGACTATATACATCGCATACACGTATGTGTCTATGTAATAATGAAGAGCAGAAGGAAATAGCTTCTTCGCTTATCTCTTTTCAACATTAAACCACATTGTACATGCGAGTCGAGATACGTACACATATATATTCATGAATAGGTATGTATATATCTACAGATGTTTATACAAATACATATATATATATATTTATAGACATATGTAGACCAAGTGAGATGTCTGAAGACAACCCGTCTCCCCTGTCTACTCCCCTTGACCACTTGTGAATATGATGGTAAGAGAGACAGAGAGATATTTCCTGTACAACTCCAAGGAGAAGCGACTGCTGAAAAGAAAGAGAGAGAGGAATCCCCAGCATTTACTAGGGCTGTTAATCTACACGATTCTCGTACTTTAACCAAGACAACTTGTGATGCATGGGTTACAGAAAGGAAGAAAACACACATGAAAAAGACAGTTGAAGACAGGGAATGAATGAAGATGATGAGTAGACAACCTTTTCGTTCTCCTTCTTCTTTTCTCCCATGAACAAGTCAAAAGTGATCGGGTTTACAAACAGAAGAAGAACCGTAACGAAAGGGAAAAAGAGAGAAGAGATCTCCCTTGTATGAACAGGTGTACATACAGCCCCCTACTACTATCGTATGTATGGAACGGCCTATACACACACGCATGTGGCGTAGTCATAACCGTCCAGAGCAGTCTCTTTGTCTACACAGAGACAAGTATCTTTCGATACAAACAGAGATGTTAGACATCGTATATACATACACATGTACAGAGAGAGAGAGAAAGGAAAGGTTAGACATATCATATACCGTATGAGAGAAACATCTCCGCCTACGGTCGGAAAGACAAGGATCAAAAGACTCGACACATGTTGCAACACGTCTTTCCTTGAGAAACGAACCACGACGGCCCGAGAAAGGAATGAAAATTCTACTTGATTAGGTACAGATCATGATCATGAGGAGTTTTCCTTCTCTTCTTCTCCCCCCTTCGCCTTATATCACAAGCTTCACTTGCCTTCTTTTCACTTCAGTCAAAGACGAAATGAAAGGATGAAAAGAGACAGACACCTATACACACACCTCATACTCCACAGCCCTATTTTCATGCGTATACAGCTAAATAGATCTACAGGTGGACATGTATCTTCAATTGATTTCTCTCTCTCTCTCTGCAGATATATCTAGATAGACACACAGTAAGATACGTGTTTAGAGATACATCCTCTAGCATGTATCTCTAAACACGTATCTTACTGAGTCCAACAGCGGGACTAGCTTTCTCTCGCCTTCTTCTTCTCCTCTTTGGAGAAGGCCATGCGTGCCACATGTAAGCACACTTCATCTCTCGGCAGCGAGCAAGAGAAAGAAGAAGATTGAGAGATCAAATCTTGAGAAGGGTGAATGGGGATTACATCTGAATGATATCTCGATTTTTCTTAAGTAAGTGATGTGTTAAGACAGAAGTTAGATTCTCATTCTGTAGGAAGAACTTGAACTCTTCGAAGTCCACCACCCGATCTTTATTACTATCGACAATCCAACAGAAAGCACATACATGCTGTTGCTCTTCTTCTTTTCTTCTTTTCTTCTCCTCCTGCTCTTGTCGATCTTTCATCTCTCCTTTCTCCGGAGACATCCGCGGTTTCGTCTTCTTCTTCTTCTCTTGATGGTAGTAGACATTCTTTTCTCCTGTGTTTGGGAGGTATCCTGTCCCCTGCTGAATCGGTTGTCCCGAGGCTCCATCGATGATCGACCATGACGTGATGGTCGCCGCCAGATTTCTTGTTTCTTCGATGGAAAGGGATCGATCACTATCTTTATCAAAGAAAGAAAAGAGGAGCGAAGAATTGATATGGAGATCTTCTTTCTCTAAGAGAAAAGCGACTTCATTCAAATCGAAAAAGGCATCATCGTCGAGATCGCATGCATGCAGACGTCCATCCATATCGATATCTAGCAATCGACGAAACAGCTCAACTTCCTTCATCTTCGATAAGACAACAGAGATAACGACATCTTCTTCTTTCTTTCTCTCGGCCTTATTCAGCTTTTCTCCTTCTTCTTCTTCCTGAGGAGTTGTCTTGGGGTTCTCCTTTCTCTCCCGATGCTCCCCAGCCTTGAGAGGAGAAGAAGAAGGAAAGAGAATCTGTCTGACTCTCTCTTCTGCGCCAGGAGCTAGCGAGATAGAAAGATCCTCTGTAGAAGAAGAAGAAGACGACGACGGGACAAGTAGATCGAGAAAGAGATGTCTTTGACTATCATGAAAGAGACGATAAAGAGATATTTCTGAGAGGAAAGGAAGATGGGCCCTAAGTGCATGAGATATCTCCATTTTTAAAAGAGAAATCTGCTCTTCATGAATCTCTCTTATAGCTGTGTGTATCGCCTTGTACGACATCTTAGATCGATATATTGATGGCCGGTTTCTCCTACTCCGTCGATGACTGGAGCGAAAAGCTTCTTCTTCTTTTCTGACTCTCCTTCTAGGATCTTCTTGTTCATGCTGAGAAACGCGAGCCAACTCTTCTTCTTCTTCATGAAGATGGTGGTCTCTTTTCTCGGGAGAAAGAGAAAGAGTCGGAAAGAAACCTTGTAAGAGATCAACGATAAACTCTTCTTCCTCCTCCTCCTCACTTCTTCTTCCTTGTCTTCTATCTCTGTTCCTCTTCGTTGACGAAGAAGAAGCGGCATCACCCATCGAAGCTCCTTCATTGAAAAGAGAGAAAGAAGAAGACATGTCCGAAGGCAGAAAGGAAAGAAGATCGCCTCGTTCTTCTTCTTCTTCTCCTCTTGCCGGTCTTACTCTCTTTTCATATTGATGTGATAAGAAGAGAAGATAAAGAGAAGTGTTCATATAGCTTTCCGAGCTCTGAAAGTTCGTAAAGAGGGTGAAGAATTCGCCTTCATGTAAGGCTCCGTCTACATCGAGGTCGAAGTACTCGAGAATCTCTGACGAAAATCTTCGATCTAAAGAAGAGAAAGGAGAGAGCTTCGAAGGACGCTGAACAGTCTCTCTCTCTTCTTCTCTCCCCGTCGTGGCGGCGGAGAAAGAAGAGAAGGGAGAAGACGAAGAGGAAGAAGAGGAAACATCATCATCTTCTTCTTCTTCCCTGTGCAGAGACTTCCCCGACTTCTTGAAGATGACGTTTAAGAGAGGAAGAAGCTCATCCGAATCAATCAAGCCATCGTCATTTCGATCTGTCTTGCGAAAAAGATAAAGAAGAGGATCCTTCTCTTGATGGAACTTCTTGTTTGCTTCTTCTTCTTCTCCTCCTCCTCCTCCTCCTGCTCCTGAGAAACGATACGAGACCAACACGTCGGAGGTTACATCTCCAGAAAAAGCCGAGTCATCTCTTTCTTCGTGATCCTTGGGAGAAAAGGAAGAAGAGAAAGAAGAAGAAGAGCAGTTGCCTTTCTTCAGACACGAAGAAGCGTCGATTGCATGGAGAGGATCAACAGAGTCGACGCGCAAGCCGCTTGTCTTCTTATCGATGTTCTTTGAAGAAGAAGACTTGGGTTCTTTGCTAGGCGTTGATGAGGGAGAGGAATGAGGAGGAAAGGAAGAAGAAGAAGGAATAGCGGAAGAAAAGTTAGGTGGGGTTCCCGAGGAGGGAGAAGAAGAAGAAGACGACGATGAGGAAATTTCAGGTGGAGACAGAAGGGATAGAAGGAAGTTGTCATCTTGCTTGACATACGGATAAGAAGCAGCAAAGGAAGAACGAAAGAGACAGAAGAAAAAGAAGATAAAGGAAAAGGGGAAAATAGATGCCGTCGACATCGTGGACAGGGAAGAAAAGGGAAGATGAATGAAGTAATGAAAAAGAAGATGAAAGAAGACGACGAAAGAAAAGGAGATATAACACCGACAACAGAAAAAAGAAGTTTACGAGGTCAAGAGAGATATGAAAAGAGATATGTTCTCCTATATCTCTTCCTCTCTATATGTATGCTGTACAGACGACCTTCGCTTGATATGATACGATGGAATGAAGATAGGCAAAGAAAAGGAAGGAGGAGGGAATGAGAAAGAAAAAGACAAGTCTTGAAGGGAGAAACGTCCACAGGAGAGACAGAAGGAAGAAAGAGGGAGGAAAGGGAAAACGGGAGAAAAAGGAGAAGGAGGAAAACGACGCTCGAGTGAAAAAATCTTCTTGGCTCTCCAGGTGTACATACACCCGGAGTGTTGTCGTGCGGCTGCTTGGTAATCGTATGATAGCGATGGTGTCGTTACACGTCGTGAACTCCTCTTCTTCACTTTATCTTTTATACTTATTGAAAGACAAAAAACTTCTTCCTCTCCTTCTCAATTCCACTCCTCCTTCACACGAGCAGAGAGGACCTGACGATCAAAGCTAGCCCTCTCCTTTATGCTTTTCTTCATAGGGTCGTCGCGAGTTGCCTTGCCTAGATGTGTCTCAATGAAAGGAAGAAGAGGCGTTTTTCTCTCGCCTCTCCGCCTTGTTTTTCTTCTTTCTCCTCCTCTTGTCTCCTTTTACAATGAGATCCTCTTCGATGGAAATGAAGAGAAATGCAAGGGGGGGGAAGATAAACGACACAAGAAACTGGATGAACAAGAGACAAACACTTCAGTGAAGAGAACAAGGGAGGAAAGGAGAAAAGAAAGAGAGAAAGAGAGAAAGAAAAAAGGAAGGAATAAAAGTTCTCTTTGGAGGACTTGCTTGTTTCTCGTGTAGTCGTGTTATGAGTGAGCTCCGTCCCTCTCCCCGAAGACTTGTCGCTAGGTCGATTGCGACCAGTCGGTCGATCGATACACCTCACCGCACACAGACTCGAGAGGAAAGCTCATGCGTGAAAATTTCAAAAGGAAAGGCGACACACCTCATCTTCTTTCTTCAAATGCGCTTATCCGGAAAGCAAAAGAGAGATGAAGAGGGTGAGAGGAAAGAAAAAGTCTACCAACTCAAAAAAAAGACAATCGACATTTCATCGGAGGGAGTAGCATCGAAGTTGATCATCATGGTGGTATGTGTGTAGCAGCCCTACTACTACGATTACTACCAGCCACGTATTGGTGGATAGTTATCTTGCGAGGGTAGTTGTGAGCTCCCTGGAGGTGTACGATAGCAAATATGGCTCTCTGTTCCTCTCACCTTAAAGGAGGAAAAGTATCCATAGAAGACCAAAAGGAGATCTTCATCAATGAAAGGAAGGTATAAAAGAAAGCAGAAGGTGAACGGAAAAAGCGACAAGAAAAACAGAACGGACATGATTGATAACACTCTCGTCTCTTCGCTTGATAAGAACCCCAGCAACCCTTTTACGTCCATGAACTCACATACCCACTACTACTCCGATAGCCACCGAAGCAAACAGCTAGCTCTTCTCTCCGTCGCTTCCCCTACACCTCTTGTCCTTCCTCCTGACCTCCGTCCTTCTTCTCTTTCTTCGTCCCTATCCCGGGCTGTTTCGAAAAAAAGCCAATCAACCATCGCGACAACATGCGGTGGTGGTGGCCGACGTGACGTAGTGCGAAGGAATTGTGGTTTCATTGGCTAGCTACATTCTGCGTATATAAGCCGAGCCCGTGGAGTAGACCAAGAGGAAGAAAGATCAGCGACGGACTATGAGGAGATGAAAGTCAAGATATTCAGTATGAAAGTCGGGTGTATAGTGAATGGTATATTCCTACGGTTTCGTTATGTGAGAGATGTGGAGTTTCGGAGAAGGTTTGTTTTCTCTAGAGG
This sequence comes from Cystoisospora suis, assembly GCF_002600585.1. NCBI lineage: Eukaryota > Apicomplexa > Conoidasida > Eucoccidiorida > Sarcocystidae > Cystoisospora > Cystoisospora suis. The sequence goes on from NW_027153343.1 coordinate 17,168, forward strand.
GAGCTGTAGGATTACATGGGAGACAAATCGACGAAAGGTCGTACTCACTGTCGATACCGCGATACGGAGGGAGATAGGAGATATTTGTTTGTCCATATCGATGCTAGCTTGCTTGGTGGTCGTGGTTGTGGCTGTTGTGGCGATAAAAAGAACATGACAAAGAGAAGGGACAATTTCCCCTTTTTGCATGAAAGATAAACTTCGAGGAAAAAGCAACATCTCTCTTTTAGATTTCAAGTCCTCAAAGGGTGTTTCCCGGAGATTTGGATGAAGTCTTGACCTTATCGTCGGGTGTATGTACACCTGAGCAAGATTTCGGCAGCTTTAAGTTCCTCTTCTTTCATAGTGATCAAGAACTCTCTTTGCTCCGTCCAGATTTTTGATTTCCCCCGTTTTTCATGCATTTCATCTTCGAGTGTTTAGACAGTTCTGGTCATTTTCCCCTTCCTCGTTTTCTCCTTCACCCTTTTCACTCCGCTATTTCCGCAGGTTCTGATTCCTCTGTTTCAGTCATTCATTTAGCTCTTTTCTTCCTACCCGTCATTCGCATCGTTTGTACCGGGCGTTCACCTCAGAGAAGTCTTTTTTTCTACTAGCTTATCTACTTATTGTATCGTCTCAGTCGGGCCAATCTCTCTCTTCCTGTCTTTCTTCTTCTGCACGGAAGAAGCGTCGATACTTGGGTCGCTTCCCCGTTCATCAACTGTCGATTACCTTGGTCTTGTCTGAAGGTTTCTCTCCTTCTTCGTTTTCTTTTAACCATTTCTCTCCATTCCAAGGAAGATCTATTTCATTTAAAGCCTCTTGTCTCTTCCTCTACATCAGCTGAGAACTAGGGATTCTGGTAATCTTCTTCGCTTTTCTTTTTCTCTAGGCCCCAAGTTCGATAAGGAGAGAGTGTAAGATATTGCGTTACTGTTAAAGGCGCTTTTCCTTCTCTTCGATTTTTCCTTCTTCTTTTCACCTGTTTTCTTTGAGAGATATGACGGTCTTCTCACTGGATCGTTACAGGTGAAGAATTTCAGAAAGGGAGAAAGTTTTGCCGAGGGGTGATTCCCGCTGCGTCGAAGATGGCTTGTCTCAGGTGTACATACACCTGATTGTTTGTAGGATTTCCTTTTGACACCACCACATTTGCCGGAACGTGCATCCTACGAAAGACCAGATCCTCTCTTTCTCTTTCTCACAGACATCAGACTTTCTTTTCATTCGCTTCTCTCTTCTTTTCCTCTATTTCTCATCTTATAAGCTGTCCTTCTTGCGCCGTAGGGAGTTGTTGTTCTTCGCCACTCGGAGACTTCACAAATCTTCTTCTTACCTTTTCATTCTCCTTCCTTTCCTCACAGCAACCTTTCTATTTCATGATGGGAGGGATAGATCCCATCTTAAGGAATGGCATGCATATGCCGTTCACGAAAGGCCGTCGGCCTATCTCCATGATGATGGTGATGGTGACAGGTCTATGTCTGGTGTATGTACACCTGCTTAATGTTGTAGAAGATGCGACGTTTTCTTTCAAGTCTTTTCCTATCAAGGTATTTCCTGTATCGGCACTAAGTCATAGAGGACAACAGACAGCTTTGAATGGGGTTCAGATGGAGCTGAAGTTATCTGACGATGATGAGAAGGAAGAACCTATGCCCTCGCCTTTATACTCCGAAGGGGACTGTACTTATCCTGGAGATACACCATTTGAAAAAGTAAGTTCGAAGAAAAAGGAGATTTCTCTCTCTCCAGGGATAGAAACGACTCGTTTCTTCTTCTTTTGTTCCTCACGTCGTCTTCCTTTCCTCTCCGAAAACATTATCTTCCTTCTGCCGGTCTTAGTGACACTTTCTTTCCGTCTTTCCCTCTATCTATATATAGATATATATGTATATATAGAGAGTATACGCATACATCTATATATATCTATATATAGATATATAGATATCTCTCTCTATATATCTTTCTGTATACAGATGGATCGATATCGTGATCGAGGGAGAGAAAGCGTCTGCTCGTCTGTCTTCCTGTGCGCGCTTCCACATGTGTATGGGGCCTTTCTGCCTATAGACGTATGTCTACTTTGCAGATCGTTAAAGAAAATTTCTTCTTATCCTACCCATGCCGTTGTAGTTTCTGTCGGAGAAGGTTCTTTGCTTCATCTCTCTTTTGATCTTTTCTGTTGGGAATACGGAAGCTGTCGCTAACTTGAGCTTGCCGAGAAGACAGGGAATCTTTCTCTTTTGTCTCTTGCAACACTCGCTCCTTGGCAGAAACAGAGCCATCAATTTCCTTTATTGTTCTTTTTCTCCTTTCTAAGCACGGTACTGGATACAGCGAGGCAAAAGACAAACCGTCTCGAGGTTACACACCTCTACTGGGTCGCGACACAGTAGACGTTATAGACGAGTGTGATGACTACTATTATTCTATCGGACTTTCATTATGCTTCCCGTTCCGTAGATGGATGTGTAGTAGGAATGTTCCTTTTGAAGGTCACAACGCGGCTCGGGTTGGCATACTGGGAGTTGGTCCTCTTGTTTGAGATGTGCATCACATAGTCCGGAGGAAATCCGTGTTGTTTTGGGGTGTACGTACACTTGATTGGGGTGTATGTACACGTGACTGGAGTGCATGTACACCTGGTTGGGATGTATGTACACTTGATCGGGGTGTATGTGCACTCGACGGTACGTGTGCATGTAAGTTGCTTTCAGGCTCTGTCGTGACCCACTTTTTCTTTTGTTTGATTTATTATTTTCCTGGGCTCTTTTTTCAGGTTATTTCACGGCCACAGATAGAGAGTTTCTTAGCCAAGGCACCAGCCCCTGTTACTTACCGGGGACTTCTACAGTCTACCGAAGTTGCCGCGGCGATACACAAGGATATCTCCTGCGCTGTCCAAGCTCATAAAGGATTCAAAGAGTTCTGCAATACTTCTTGTAAGAAAGAGAAGACGCTTTCACGTTGCTTTCTTGATTTTGATACACTCATCAAGCAATCGCTGCGTCAGTATCTCTACTACATATTCATACATGTCTATGTATGTAAGTATATATGTAGATATAGATAGGTAGGTTATATGGGTCGTATGGAAGAATGAATTCTGCACTGGTCATAACGGGTACTAGTGCAAAACAGGACTCCTGTTTGCGCCTATCCGAATGAGTCGCATGGCACTTTCTTCTCAATACTGCCGATACATGCGGATATGATGGATCAGACGGTCTTGTTTCGTTTCTGTCTCTATATATATGTATATATATATATACATCTATATATGTATGCTGAAAGGAGATTTCAGGGAGGGGAGGCTTGTCATAGAACTTATAGAAAGTGCCGTAAGGATTGTCAACTCTGTCGTGGTGTATACAAGACTGTATTCTGGGGATGTATCATCGTCAGGCTGGGAGAAGGGATGGTATCAATCAAAACACTACGTATGCATTCAGAGAACGGAACGTTAGGTTTTGCCGTGGCTTCCCGCATCGACGTGTACGTGTATGTCTGTCTATTCGTGCATATGTTCATCTGCACATGAGGGCTATTCATATATCGCTGTATCATCTTTTAGAAGAGGTATATTTATTCAGCGCACGGGAAGAGAAACAAAGCACTCCGTTTGTTTCAGACGAGGAAAGGGAGATGTATGTAAGCTTTCTCTATTAACCTATTCATTCGACCACCCTGTCGGCTTTCTCTATTCTTCTAGACTGTATGTACGTCAGGCTTCGTGTGCTGTTCTCCTTCTGTGTTTCTTTTCCTCTTCGTTTCTTCTTTTTAGCGAAAGACTCGGATGAAGAGAATGCCTTCGTGAATCTTGTTGAATGCCTCGCTTTCCTTTCTCATACTTTCGTCCATACAAACTTCTGGACAGAGTTCGAAGATACCGACACGAACCGGTATGTCGTTTCTCGTAGACTGAGCAAATATGTACAAGTGTAGATGTACTCATGTGTATACGTGTATGTATAGTGCAACACACACCCGTACGTGTATGTCTCTATGAAACCGTATGTCCGTCAAGCAGATATGTGTGCCATGGCGCCTGCCCAACAGTATAGTTAGATAAAGATAGACAGATAGATTAAGGACAGATAGATAGATTAAAGGTAGGTAGATAGATATATAAGTCTCTTTCATCTGTATATGTGCGTGTGCTCCAAAGAGACTGAGACTTCTGCCAAGCATTCATGTCGTCGCTGTCTCAGGGTGATAGTAGGACTAGAAGTAGTCCTAGAGTTTAGACTTTACAGCTCTTTCATTGCCTTTATGCAGAACTGCACTTCTCTTGGGAATTGCCGCATCTCCCACGTCAAAGGGTATATCCGTATATAACCCTTCACATCTCTGTGATATTCAAGAGAGCAGCACAGCGTCTCTCGTTGTTTGTCTCAAAGTTCTTCTGACCAGGAAAAGCAAAAGACGGAGTGTATATATGGTCTGAAGCTCTCGCCCTGCATCGTCTCTCTCTATGTATATCTGTCTAAGCATATATACACGTGTATGTGCGTATCGGCGTGTTCTTTGGTGGTATATGTGTCTATTGGTTTGGAGACACCAAGAGACAGAGATGTGGTTTTTCTTTGAATAGGATGTTTTCCATGAAGGGAGATGACGGGTGAATTTTCCTTCTTTCTTCTCAGGGAGTGTCATGCCTCGGATAAGTATCCGTGCGGATCCGCTGCAGCATCCTATCATGGTCGAGGTGCCTTGAAGGTAAAAAGAGATAGATAGTAGATCGATTAAAGGTAGATAGATCGATCGATCAAAGATAGATAGATAGGTCGATCAAAGATAGATAGATAGATAGGTCGATCAAAGATAGATAGATAGGTCGATCAAAGATAGATAGATAGATCGATCAAAGATAGATAGATAGATCGACGGTAGATAGGTGGATGAGATGACGAAGTTTGCGGGGTGCGGGTCTATATCGTGGAGAGTGAGCTTGGAGTGGTCTGCAGCTGTACGTGCATCTGTATGTTTTGGAAGGAAGCTATAGCAGAATGATGATCGCGTAGAGAAATGTCGGTAGAGATAAGATGATTCTTATATCCTGTATGAGAGCAGAACGACTGGAAGCATATACGTCTCTTGCGTTTCTTCTCGCTGTGTCTGTTTCAAGTCAGAACAGGTCGTAAAACTTTTACGAACTTATAAGAGTTTCTCTTCGTTTCTTCCTCTTCTTCATCTCTCTCTTCGAGCCAGCATTATCATCCCTATCTGCTTTCCTCTCTCTCTTCTTCTTCTATCTTGTTTGTCTCTGCTTCTTCTTCTGTAAAGACACGCAAGGAGGAAGATGGTAGTGTGATAGACTTGGACGCATCTTTTCTAGAGAATTTGCCTTCGTGGATTTCCTATCTTTCTTCAGAAAATGAGAAAGGAGTCTCTTCAAGTTCATCTTTATCTTCCAAGTTGATATTCATTGCTTTCACAGCGCCTTGGTGTCATCATTGTCGGGCTCTGTATACACCGTTCGTGCATGCATCTCAGGTGTATAGACACCGGATCAAACAGATACGAGATGCACGAGAAAGTGTGATTTCTTCTCTGCGTCTTCAGCATGAAAGAGACATTAAGCACCTCGAAGAAAGAGCTGATCTTCTCGAGAAGAATCTTATGAATTATCAAGTCAAGAAGGATCCCAACACAAAGGACGATGGAGAAAGAAGTCGCCAAGAAGGAGAGAAAAGAACAGAAGAAGAAATCGAGAATGAGAGAGAGATATCCTCTTTAGAGCAGACATATATTCAAGGGAAACAAGATGTGCTAACGATGAAGAGAAAATTTAGAGAAGAAGAAGAAAGATTAATGAAAAGTCACACCGGACATCTCTATGCTAATATTCTCTTCGTAAGGTTCGATTGTTTTCAAGATGAAAGAAGTAGAGCTATCTGTCAGAAGAACTTTAGCATTGATCGATACCCGACTCTCCTTCTTCTTTCTATTGACACGTTTTCTTTCCTTCTGCAAAACAATGTGAAAGATAGATCTTCTCTTATCTCCATGCTATCTTCACAAGAAAAGAAAGATACAGAACCTTATAAGAGTACTTCGTCGAGGGAGACACCTTTCTTTCTAGAAAAGTTCTCACCTCATCGACCGCGGACATCTGAATCGATTGTCGATTTCCTTTTGAAAGCGACAGTCCATGAGAGATCCTCTTCAATGTCTTCTTACGACTTTACTTCGGGAAAGAGAATTGAAGAGGAGGGAGAAGACAAGAAGACGAAAAAGAATGATGTATTAAGCTGGATAGAAAATTACTTTCGCAATACACCTGTGAGAGAGATTCTAGGGACAAACGAGTTAGATGTTCTACTCTATTCTCCTCCGATTGTCACGTCGAGTGTCTCCTTTGTTATGTGCATCGATCTCCCTCAGATCATCGAGTCCCACAGAAGAAAACTCAGCACATCTTCCTCTTCATCCTTACCACCCTCTTCTTCTTCTTCATCTTCGTCTTTATCGACAAGTTCAGAAAACAGACAAGAGAAATCTGAAGAAGATTCTCATGCAGCTCAGAGTTCCATGAGTATCGATATTGAGCAAGTGAGAGAATCGATTGAGATCTTCATCGATGCAGCCGTGAAGAATCGATATGAACATCTCTTTTTCTACTCATATGATCCAAGCGTATGTTTATCTCAGATCTCGAGTGTCTATAGAGACATTGAAGAAGAATTAATCTCTCATATCAACGATGTAGAAACTCCTGCTTCCTCTTCGTCTCTCTTAAAAGAAATTTCTATGGAAATGCGAAGATGCGCCCTAGAGCCTGATAGGACAACCCATGAATCTCCCTTCTTCTCTCCTTTACTTATCACATCTTTTCAGCCTGTCGGATCCCACGAAGGCGGAGAAGAAGAAGAGGAAGAAAGACGACGTCAGGGTGAGAGAGCAAGAGAGAGATTCTATCAAAGACAGACAAATCGACTGAAGGCCTTCAAATCGATTGTCGAACAGATCGCTCGAGATCACTTCAAAACTCACTTACTTCACTCTTCACTCCAACAGCATCGACGTCGGAATCGACTGTGCTCCTATTTCTTTGAAGAACTCAGCTCGGTTCTCAGTCCCACATTTTATCTCACTCCTCTTTCTTCTTCTCCTCTTTCTTCTTCTTCTTCTTCTCTTTTTTCTTCTTCTTTGATTGCTTTCTTAGACTACTATAGAGTTCCAGTTTTTCCTTGGGTGAATCAGGAGAGTTTTACGAAGCTTCGATCATCGACGTCTCCTCGATTTCTGATTCTTATAGCCATCGATACTTCGATACTCACGTGGCTAGGCAAGCAGAATTTTGTGAGTCTATCAAGTGTATTGGTCAGATCTTTAGAGAGATTGAAGAGAGGAAAATGGCTAAAAGAATTGAAACAAAGAAAGATAGACGGACGAGTCGGAGAGAATCTTTCTACACAAAGACATTCTACCGCTCGATTGCATGTGTCTGAGAAAGGAGAAGAAGAAGAGAGAAAGATCGACAAGAATAGAAGAAGAGAGTTGCCTAGAGAGATGATAGAAGAAGACGATTTGGTTCTACGCAATTCTCTGTTTGCCTATAATGAAGGCGATGAGAAGAAGGGAAGGACAACAGATAAAGAAGAAGAAGAGAGAGAAGAAGATCTTTCTTGGATGCCTACAGATGAGAATGAACTGAGTGCACTTCTTTACTTTGAGAAGGTCTGGAAGATCATGAAAGTTACGAGGTTTGTGAATTCTCAGCAGTATCGTAAACATCTTTCATCTTCTCTTCAGAATGCTAGGAGAAAGGCAATTTCGAGTGAAGATATGAATGAGAAAGATTCTCCTGAGAGAAACAAGAAAGAGATGTGTCAGGCATCTATAGGAGGAGATGTGGAAAGGCATGCTGGAGAGATGAGAGAAGAGAAGCTCTTCAAAGGAGAAAGAAGAGAAGCAGCGGAATGCGTGAATGAAAAGACACAAGAAGACGATGATGAAACAATAGAAGAAGAAGACGAAAGAGGCATGGATTTCGTGATAGGAATAGTGGATGGTTTACTGTTTTCCAATTCACTAAGAGACTCTTACGGTGTATATACACCTGAAGATCTTCCTGCTGTTATAGGTCTCGATCCTTTTCCGCCTTCATCCAACCGTGAGAGGAGAGGAGAAAGAAGCTATGACCAAGGAAAAGAAGACGACTTCTCATTCATCCTCTCTGAAAACGACAGAGGAGATGAACAGAAAGATTCTTCTTCTTCTTATCCTTCTCCTTCTTTATCTCCACCGAAGTTCTATCGAGATCGAAGAAGACTAACCATCGACAATCTGTTTGAAGGTCTCGATCTTTTAAGAAAGAGAGAAATCCGTGGCCAGATAGAAGGAGAAGATGAAGAAGAAGAAGAGCATTCACAAGGATTCTTCAGATTGGTAGCAAGAATGAAGAGACATTTCAAGAAATGGCTACGACAGACTTACCGTGAAGCTAATGAATCCTGGCCGAACTTTATTCGTATCTTATTTGGTTTTTTTTCTTTCTTCCTTCTTCTCCTCACTTCAGCGATTCTTTTCCTTCATTCGCTATGCTCTTCTTCTTCTTCACAAGAAGACCAGAGAGACGAAGAGGAAGATGAAGAGACAGAAGAGTCAAGTGAGCTCGATGACGAAGAAAGTAGCAGCAGGAGTGGTGGTAGCTCAGGAGAAGAAGAAGGAGAGGTATGGAAAAAGAAGAAGCAATTGACGGTGGAAGATGTTAAGAGAAGAGCTGAAAGAATGCTAAGAAAAAGAAGATAAAGAAGAGAGGGCTAGCTAGGGAGGAAGACGAGAAAAGAGGAGAACAAGAAGAGCAAGAAGAAAAGAAAGGAGGTTCAGTCTCCTCTGAAACAAGAAGATGAACAGAAGCAAGGCGAGTGATGACAGGTCTTTTGTCAGGTGTTAGGCATGAAGACTTTTCTCTTTCTCTTCTCGAGAAAAAACGTCGTAAATTCCCTTCTTTTTGGGGTGTCTTCACGCATAACAGAAACAAAGATACTAAGGGGTGTGTATGGATATCATCTGCCTGTCTACATATGTGGCGATACACGTATGCAGGTGCATGTGTATGACGTATGTGAGTTCAGACTAGGGCTCCATACATACATACATATCTATCTGGTTAGGCGCTATTCTCTTCTCTCTTTTTGTCGTCTACAGCTTTGTATGGCTTTGATCCTTCATTCGTCAAAGAATGAAAAAAAAGACATTTTACCTCCACAGAATAATCTATCTCCTCTTCGTTGTATGATCGCTGCACACACCTCCATCTATGTGTGTAGATTTATGTATCGACTGACAAATAGCATGTCCATGTGTGTTAACACGTTTTATGAGGTGTATATACACCATCAACGCTTTATTAAGAGAGCCATGCTTGTACATGTCCTTGTCCTACAAGGGGAATGGATAAAGAGCTCCTCGATCTACAGTAAGACTTCAAACCGTCGGGTGTTAAAGTGTATCGAAAAAAAGGCAGAGAAATCGTCTTTCTTCGCGAAATGTCTCTTTCGGAATGGATACATCAGTCTGTTCAACCCGAGACTAGATACCCTGCTGTGCGTACACCGCGTGACTCTGCCTTCTGTATAGGAAGCAGACGCCGTAGTGGGTCTTTCTCTCTTCTTCCTCATTTTTCTTAGAGTAAAGATCCATTATGGTTTGCAAGAAGCGGAAGACTTTAGAGCTTCCTCCAAAATTCTCTTTTCTCTTCTTGACGATTCGCTCTTTCTCTAGCTCCTTTCTCGCCTCTCTGTCTCCTCTAGAACTTCAATCAACTCTGGACCAATAGAGTATGCGAGACCTATGGGCCCGCTTTCTTTATGAATCTCTCTGTGATCGGTCAATACACTGTATGTACATATATGTAAAGTCTCTACCTAAACATTTAGAGTATGTGGATACATGCATAGACTAGGTACATACAGACAGACTGTGTGTATCTCTATATATACATAGGTGCATGCCTGATATGTGAGTTTTCTGTATAGCTCGCTGTATTCTCTGCATGCCCTCCCGCCTCCACACAGCGAACAGTATAAGTATACTATACTCTCCTTCCTTCTTTTCATTCTCTTCTATGATGGTGCGAAGATAGTTTAATGAACATGACGGGAAGACCGTTAGACAGAGTATCTTCGTACTAACTCTTCGGCGGTTTCTCCGGGTGAACCTCCTGCTGGTGTTTCTTTGATCCTTCGCGTCTTAAGAGAAAAGCGGAGAGAGTAGACAGAAAAAGATAGAGAGATAGATGCATCCGAGCAGCCGGTGTGTAAAAGAAAGAAAAAGACGATAAGAAGAGAAGGCCCTGAAGCCTCCACGAGGCCCCGAACAATCCAGGAGATTACGGAAGAATGAAGAGATTCACATACAGTACACAACTTCCCTCACCCTACAGGCGTTTTCAGCGAATATACTCCTTTCCCGGTCTGACGAACATGTATCGAGATATACACATATATTCCTGCATGCACCTGTATATATGTATGTATGTGTAGGTGCATATACCTCTAGAGAGAGGAGGCACGTGTACACATTTTTGTCTATATACCAGAGCTATATGCACGAAGAAGACAGGGGAGAATAACGAGGAGAAAACCTCTCGTGACTTTTCTTTTCTCCATGAGATCTGGTGTAAAGAAGGAAGGCAAAAGGGAAGAAAAAAGCCTTCCTTTCTTTCTCCTTTCATTCTGTAAATGAGATTATCTTTCGTTCTCTTGAGTTTCTAGTGTGCTTTCTTGGAGCGGCTGGTTGCCCCTCGATTGTCAGCAGCATCGACCTGAGGAGAATCATCTCGATGTCGATGCTGGTGAGAGCCGTCACTACTGCAGGATCCTCTTTGGTCACACTCGCCATGAGCGTGTCTACAAGACTGCTGCTGCGCACTTGGGTAGAGCTCGTAGTCCGGCCTATAGGGCGAGACAGAAAGAAAGAAAGATAAGGCCTAGAGGGAATACATCTTCCTTCTTACCAAGATAGAGCTAGACAAACACACATACAGATCTATATTAAGACAGAGACACACCCCGGCATAGATAGATATATATATATATACATATGCATCGAACTGCCTATCATATACATTATGTATACATCCATATATATATATATATATATACTTATGCCCATGTTCAGCTGGGCTGGTGTTATACGGTACATGCATCCTCCACGCTTATATAGAGGCACACAACGGCAGGTATGTATCTGAACAGAACATATACTCGGCTACGCATGCAGCGAGAGAAAGCGCTGGATGAGAAGAGAAATGGCGAGGTGTGAAATAGCCATCTAGATGTGAGGAGTTTTCTTGAACGGAAGAAGAGCGAAGAAAGAAATTGAAAAGAAAGAAAGAAAAGAAGAAACCAAGAGACGAAGAGAAAAGACGAAGACGAGCTCTGTGGTGTATGTACACTGGGTGGTTGACGTTATTTACCTGATACTCAGCAGCAAGACGCACACAGTTAAGAGAAGAATATGCGTCAAGTTGAAATCGAAGTTTCTCTGAGAAACATGCAACAGAAAAAGAACTGAAGAAGGATCCATTATGAAAATAAAGATATGGCGTAGATGTACACTGGAAGAGAGCAAGGATAAACGACATTCCCAATACTCTTCAGTGGAGTGTATGTACAGGAGAATGGGCAGTCATTCATATGCGACCTAACATCTAATGGGAAATGACTAGATTTCTTTGGCCGAAGTCTTATCTCTTAAGATCAGGAAGCATATAGATATGATGTAGAAAGAGAAGCAACATATACGCAAGTGTATAGAAATACTTGGATATGATTCAGAAGGAGAAGCAACATGTATACACATATATGTATGGATATAACTATGAAAATTTGTATGCGGATATACCTGGAAAAGAAAAATATGTCTGTGTATCTACCTCGGACAGACGATCTCACTGCAGAACGAATAGACGCATGCAGGAGGCTTACAGCTATATACTTCTATCATATGAACAAGCAGACACTTACACAAATCTATTCATAGCGAGAAAGAGAGAAAGAGAACGTCTCCAAGTTGTTTGTCTTGTTTCTTGGCATGTGCATGATACCTAAAGAGAGAGATTCGCAGGCATCGTCTCCGTCGGAGAAAAGACATCTGCCTTCTCCCTCCACACATCTAGCGTATCTCGCCTACCTTTCCACACAAAGTACACAGACCCACATACGTAGATAGACATATACATGTACATGTGGATAGACCACCTGTATGCTGATCTGTCGATCTACATCTACGTCTCTCTATACACCTCTGTAACGATGTTCATCCAAATCACCATGGAGACAAAGAAGAAGAGAAGGAACGCAGACACGAACATGAAGAAAAGAGGAAAGGCAAGACACCAACAGAAACAGAGGCAGAGAGAGAAATACAAGAGTGCACAGAGGAACTAAGCATGGATGGTCTCTATACGTGCAAGACGAGCCGTAGAATACCGAGAGATGTCTCCATTCTTTGTTCTTTCTCTTCTTTCGTTACCTTGAAAGGAAAGAGTTTCTGCATGAAGAATCCTATCTTCCATTGGCTGAATCTTGGGTCTTGAGAGAAGTTCCAAAACTCGCCGAACATGTAGAGCATCAAGGCGGATAGGACCATAGCAAATAAGGCCATGACTGCCGCTGCGAAAGAAAGCGGCAGTGGGCGAGGCAGGAGAGAAGGAAGGAAGAAGAAAGATACGAAGAGAGAGAAGAACGAGATAGAAAGAAAGAAAGGTGAGAGAGGAAAGAAGAAAGATGAATGAAGGAAGGACACAGATGCATGATCGACAAAGGGGTGAGGTCAAGAACACACCCATCGCCAAAGGAGACCTCTAAGTGTATATATATGCATCTATACATATCAGTAAGTATGTGTATTGGATTCAGATGCATGTGAAGCACATAGCATGGACATGAATATAGAGAAGAATCGCTGTAAGGTTTCAGACAGACAAGTAGAATAAGCACTTAGGGATAGACACAGGAAGAGACAAGAGAAAAAGAAACAGAGACAGAGAGAGAGTTGCTTACTACCGAGGTAGACACACACATATCTCTACAGGAACAATGAAGTAGGCACATAGACACCCTACGACATATCCATTCCCGTAGAAGTAAAGAGACAGACAGCCAAAGATAGCACAATCTCTACGAGACAGATTCTGTCTTGATTTAATCTCCCGTCGTTGTCATAAAAGAGTATCTACTAGATGGGCCGCTCTCCAACCGGCTCCTGTCGACAGGAAGTAAGGGAAGGTGTAAAGATGAGCGCATTCCTATCTCTTTCTATCTGCTGAACCAAAAGAAAGAAGGATTGCAACGATCAGCTACAAGGAAACGGCTAGTCTCTTCATGAAAAGGAGAGAGGAAAAAGAAGGAATCTAATTTGCAAAGAAAGAAAAAAAGAAGAAAGACCTCTTTCTTTCTCTTTCTCCCCCCTGCCGTCCATCCATCCACCCATGTGTGTTGAAGGATAAGACCGGAGAACAAATAAGATGATCTCTCGAGATGTTATGAAGAAGAGAAATAAGAAAAAGAAGAAGAAAGGGGGATGAGAAGATGAAAAGAAGACTGTCCTCTTCTTGTGCTTACCGTCAAGAAAACGCGCAGGAATCACCACAGACCCCATTGTGCCGAAGGAAAGAAAGAGACAGAGTCAAAGACGAGAAGAAAGAAAGATAGAAACGAAGGAAGAGCGAAAGAGTAAAAGATGAAAGAGCAGATAGAAAAAAGAGGAGAAAAAGAGAAAGATTACTGAACGGAGCGAAGAGAGAAGTCAGTACGGGCGAAAGAAAGCACGCTGCCCTAGAGAAAGAAGCGATAGATGTCTGGGGAGGGCGTGGATTCGAGTATCCCGGCTCCTACGGGGAAAGAGGAAGGAAGAGAATGAGAAAAGAACAGAAAGATGTTGTCTTAAGGTCTGGAAAACATTAGAAGAAAGTAAGATGGGGCGTTAGAAAGATTGAAGAAGATCACCCAGAAAAGAAAAAGAAACAAGCAAGGCTTTTTGAAAGAGAAGAAAGCAGCCAGTCAGTAGGAGGGTGGAGTAGTAGTTGGAGTAGGAGAGGGTGTAAGCCGTCAAGCATCGTCATGTGTCTGGGCGAAGGAGGGATCGAAATGAGATGTTGAAGATCGAGACTATAAGAACAGCGAGACGACTGACACTAAGGAGAGAGACATAAAGAGAGCGTTTTCTAAGCTTGGAGATTTCGGCAGTCCAGCTCTTTTCCACGTCTTGATTCAGACCATGACGAAGAAAAGAAAAGAATATCCTCGGAATCTTTTCGTGTCTCCCGTACTTCTTCATCTGAGCTATCTAGATACGCACAGCTCACCTACATACATACATATACATGTATATATCTATATATATGACGCAGCATAGCTGTTTATGCACCGTTGCGGTCCAGGTGAATAGGCCAGGTGTATGTGCATCAGAACTTTCTGCAGTCTCGCATTTCACGTGTATGGAAGTAGAGAGAGAGAAAGAGGAGCATGCCCTAGTAACGGTGTAGACGTCAGAGTGGATGGCATTTGTTGTACAGTGACGTAACAAAGGAAGAAGAAGAAGATAAACATGATCAGATATCTTCAGAACTCAAGTGCCCCCCCCCCTCAAGTCATGGATGAGAAGCCTCGGGAAGAAGGAACAAAGAAGGGAGAGACAGATAGCCAGGTAGATGGAGATGAGAATAGAAGTAAGGAACGACGCATGAGCCTTTGTCCGTGAAAGCATCTTCAAAATGAAGATAAGGAGACAAGGTAAGAAGCAGGAGAAAGAGAATGAGAGGACATTTAGAAGCCTTGACGTCTACATGAGGAGACGGCTGCTGACGTGTCTCTTCGGTTTCGAGAGCTCTCAGTATACTTTTCAACCGGTAACACGAAGGATGCTGGCTTTGTTTCTCTTTTCATCTCTACGGTGTACATGCACACCAGAAACACCGTCACGTCCACATGAATGTTCTTTCAGTATGCATCTGCATACAAACTTTGAGAAACGACGGAGATGGGAATTAGAAGGAGCCTTCATTCTTCTTACACTGTTATTCTTGGTGTATGTGGAGACGCTCCTCAAGAAGTTTTGTGCGTCAGATGGCTGGGTAGAGAGCCGGTCGGTCATCCCCTTTATCGCTCTTCCATCTAGCTCCATCTCACCAACGGAGACACTCGTTTCTACAGAGTCCACAACCGATGTGATAAGAGAGGTGCGTCGCGTGTACGTACACCTGGTTTCAGAAGGAATCTGTTTCCGTGGCTCTGTGTACAAAGTGCATTCTTTCATAGTAAGAGATCAAGAAGATTCTGTCACAATTGTTTTATCTTCTTCGAAGGAAGATCAGAAAAAGTGTATCAGTTGAACAGAGATGCCCCTTTTTTCGATCTTCACCATGTCAGGCAGAGATCCGCAAGAGATTTGAGCGAGACATCCTCTTTTTGTTACCGAGACTCCAGAGAAAGTAAAAATGCACTTGTTCTTCCTCACCATTGAAGTGTTCTTTCGACATGAGCCCGCGTACGGACGAGGAGAGAGGAAAAAACAAGAATTTAGAGAAGAGAGACACAAACGAGCTAGATCCCTCATTTATAAAATATCTCCAGCATACACAGATCCAATGGGTGACGGTGTATATACACCTAAATTTTAGTACGAGAAACAACATCCCGCTTTATACACACTCTCTCCACTCAACATAGACATGCATAAGTCTCCCTGTACACACGAATATACATACATATGCATGTATATACATGGGAATGATCCCCCTGTGCCGAGTTATCGCATGCGGCAAAATCTTCCACGAGAAAACCTTCACTCTAATAAATCTTTAAAGAAATCGCAAGTGAAATCTCTGTCTTCTTGTGCCAAATCCCTGCCGCAGAAATAACAGGAAAGGAAGGGATTTATCCAACTAGAAGAAAAACACGCATATAACGAGCCACGGACGGAGGTATGTTCAACGCTCATTTGACACCAAGTGTACATACACCTTATACTCTGCGAGTTATCCTCGCTTTATCCCTATTGTGTACTACAGACGGAGTCACTGAGCAATCCGACATATATACATAGATATGGTATATACGACGAGTATATGTATGGATATATATACATATATATATGTATAGAAATGTATACATACATAAAGATATAGAAAGGGAGCGATAGAGATCAAAGCAAAGAAGGAAATAGCGAATTGGGCTTATAAAGTAGGGACGTCGTCTTTCGACATAAGAACACTTGCGCATGAACTTTGAAGCGAAAACAAAGATTCCTCTTTTCCCCCCCGGGAAGGAAAAAAAGCCAAAAGAGATCTCTCATCGGATCGACATCTATCTACGTCCGAGTCCCTATAGACCCCACCACTCGAGCAGTTCACTTCCTTACACCTCCATCTACTCAATGCATGTGAGATATGCATGCATACACATATACTTACGGACTGTGGAGAAATATCTAGATTTATGTAGCAGAGATAACTTCAACCATAGTCACCATGCAAGAGGGAAGACTATCATGAAAGGAGACACTTCAATGAAGGAAAAGAACCGCTGACTAACAAAGAAAGAGAGAAAGAAAGAGTAGTGAGACTGTCTTCACAAGAATATCCGTTTGCGGAGGTGAATAAAGCGACTGAAATGATAGAGAAAAAAGAGAACACAACTTCCCCTAATGCAACATTTCAGGGAACATCAACTGCTTCCCATCTCTGACTTATCAGTCCCGTGCGACAAAAACACTTCTCTTCGAAAAAGAAAGGCAAAACAAACACGAGCGAAAAAGCAAGCAAAACAAAAAGCGCCTAGTCTGACGGCGCTGCGGTGGAGTGCGAAAAAAAAGAGAATCTTTCAGGTGTATGGACACCTCAACAACCTCATGATACACCAAATCAAAGCATGAAAAGAAGCTAGTCACAAAAAAGAGATTCACCGGTTATATGAAGGAAACACTTCGGTCCAAACAACCAGAATATGAGGATGGAATATTAATAAAAAAAGCGCCTGGATTTCCGGCGCTGTTGTTGGGGATGAAAGGAAAAGCTTTCGGGTGTACGTACACCCGAGCCACCTCAAGATACACCTCGCACAACGTACATCAAAAAGCTTGGTGAAAAGCTTCACTTTGAAAGCACTTTTTTTACAAGTTCTCATACAAAACATACATGCTGAAAGGCACTTCCAGACATTCTTCAGATATTTCTTTATGTATCTTCTCACTGTGTCGACATGCACTTCACGTATACTTTGATGTCTATGCTGATCCCCGTAGTATTACTCATTCAAGGCTGCGCGCGTGTACATATACATGTACGTACTCGCCGAGGGCGCTCTGTCTCTTTCTCTCTTCAAGCTGGATGTATATTTCTCCGCAAGACCTCGGTATACACAACATGTGTATCGAGGTCTTGCGGAGAACCTATACCCTTTTTAGCATGCTGTACTGCAACAGAGGAATAAGTAGGTGGGATAGAAGATCACACTGCGATAGAAAGTAAACCCTTCAGATTCGAGTCCTCCTAGCAGCTGATTCGAGAGAAGCAATACAGAGAGAGACTAGGAATGTATGAAGGCTCCTCTATTCCTACTCTCTCATTCTATTCTTTCCTTCATTCTCTTCCTTTTCCCTTTCTTCTTCGATGGACAAAATCTTCGAGATCTCGAGATGGAAAGAAAGACGAATGAATCTATTTCATTCTGTCTCTTCGCTCCTTCTTCATCTTTGTTTCCACAGGATACAAAAAAACGCCCAGTCTATTCGTGACTGGTCTCTTCTACGAAACGAACACTTTCTTTGATTCGTTCTTGTTCTCTCCTTCTCTTTCTGCCGTCCAATGGTGTGGTTGTCGAGAAGGAAAGAAAGAACCTTTCGAGGAGAACCTACATGTGAGAAGAAGATCTTCGCTCTTTGACTCAAGTCAGCTTGAAAGAAGGAAAGATGGACAGAAATGCATTCTCTCTCCGTACATAAGACGGAAAGGTCTAGGAGAAGTAGATGTCTGCTTGGCTGATGCATGGGGGTCAGGTAGCAAGCTGAAGGAATGAATGATACGAATCTCGCTATCTCTGCCTTTCTCTTTAAAATCTTCACAAGAAGTTTTCAATACTTATGGAGCTATCTCCGTCTTTACTTATCTTGGTCTAGAGAAGAGAGTATCTCTTTCTCTGTTCTCTTTATCACGAGAAGATCCTTTCAAGTCGGTCTCGTGTTCCGCAAGTAACCCAACATGTGTCTCTTGTTTTGACTTCTCTCTCAGATTCGCGATTCTTCTTCTCCATCCCTTCTTTCTCATCTTTCTCTTGCTCTCCGCATCTTTCTTTCCCCTCTCGTTCAAACCTCTTCGCCTTTTCACGTGGCTAGTATTAAAGAAGGAAGGAGAAGAGAAAGAAAGAGAAAGAATAGATCTCTTCACAAGAAAAACCACAGAAAGGATCAGATCCAGAGTTATGTAGAGCGAGAAGAAGTAAGAGCCAGAGAACGAGAGAGAGAGAGAGAAAGCGACAGAGAGAGAGAGAGAGAGAAGACTCTCTACATTTGAATTCTCTACTCGTTATGGATTTGTCAAGAGAAGGATGACGATGAGACGAAGAATGATCTTTCTCTCATAACTTGACTTTCTTCTTCTTCATTTCTATTTATCAGGTGTTGTTGCCTGAGCTTTCGTACTTACTGTTTTTCTTATGGAGGAGAATAGACCGTCATACCTTTGAGCCTTAGATTAAGATCAAGAA
Source organism: Cystoisospora suis (assembly GCF_002600585.1). NCBI lineage: Eukaryota > Apicomplexa > Conoidasida > Eucoccidiorida > Sarcocystidae > Cystoisospora > Cystoisospora suis. Next base: position 35,869 of record NW_027153343.1, read on the forward strand.
AATCCCGACTGACCTGCGGATCTGCCGACATGCCTATCGAACGTAAGCCCGACGCAGGAATTCTGAAAGGAAAGAAAGACAGAAGAGAGAGAGAGAGAAAGAAAGAAGAGAGGAAAATGAAATTGTATAGAAGAAGAGAAGAAGATGAAGAACTGAGACACATCGCTATCTGCGTCTATAGACATATATCCATACATGCTTATGTCTAGTGAAGAGGAAAAGAAGACAACCCCGTAAAGCAGAAACTCGCTTTCTTTGATAAGATGAATAAGAGAAAGAAAGAAAAAAAGAGAAGATGATAGAGAGAGAAATTTCTATGAGAATTTCATTCATCCCCTTCAGTTCTTCTTCAAGATAGACACACACCCCCTCTTGCCGAAAGAGTTCTATCTACGATCTCTCAGCCCCGCAATTCTCAGGAAAGAGAAGACAAAAGACAAGAGAAGAAAGAAAGAGAGAAAGAAAGAAAAGAGAGAGAAGATTGAAGAAGAAGATGATAACGTTCGGGTGGATGAGGATCTTACTTGTCTATGACAGCACAAAATTCTCCAAAGAGTCGACTGTCTTCAACTTTGATCACGTTCGGTAGAATTCTCTTAAGTTTTTCTTTTAGCTCCTCATAGGAGATCTTTTTATCTCTCTCTCTCCATTCAAAAGACACTTGAAACGTGTAGACCTTTTCTTCTTCTTCCTCTTCACCTTGTTCGGCTCCTTTCTTCTTATTCTTATCAACTCCTTTTTCTTTGTCCTGTCTATCTTCAGTTGCTCTCTGGTTCATAACGTTCTCATCTCGATACTCATTCTCTTTGTTGTTCTTCTCTCTCTCTTCCTCTGCTTCTGTCCTACCTTCCTCTCTACTTCCCCGCGAATCCCCAGGGGAGTGAGAAGATGACGAAGAAGAAGAATTCTTACTTCGATGTTCTTCCTTTTCTCCTCCTTCTTTATTCTTCGCGTCTTTGCCTTCTACTTTACACCTTTTCCGTTCACGGCCTCCTTCGTCACTGTCCCCGTCATGACGAGGAGCCTCATGAAGATCTTGGGCGCCTTCGTAGACTTTCTTTTCTTCTTCTCCTCTCTTCTTCTCCTGCTGCTCCTGATCCTTTCCTTTCAGTTCTTTTTCTTTTCGCCTCTGTTCGCGATCGTAGAGAATCTTGAAGACGCAGCACTCACTGTGCTTTTCGCGATACTTCTTCTTAATCAAAAGGCCGCAACCTGCTGTCTTCGCATGGGGACAAGGCACGAACTTCTCCATATTGCGATACCTGAGAAAAAGAGAAAGAAAGAAAGAAAGAGACAAGGCAGAAAGATCAAGAGGTTGAGAGAGAGAGAGACGGAGAGAGGACAGAAAGAGCTTGGAGAGCAGCGAGACATACAGATAGAGAAAGGAAGAGAGAAGAGAAAGACAAATATACAGAGAGAGTGAGAAAGAGGGAGAGAAGGAAAAGGAGAGAAGAAGAAAGATGTGTAGAGAGGGAGGAGGTGGAGGAGAGGGACAGAAGACAGTTGAGAGAGAAGAACGAAGAAAAGATGTGAGAAGATTTATACAAGATTAGAGAGTTATGAAAACGCGTGTTAGACACAAGAAAGAGGAAAGAAAAGAAAGACCACTAGGGACAGAAAACATACACAAGATCGTTGAAACTGAGAAAAAGGAAAAGAGAGAGAGAGAGAAAGAGAGAAACAAAAGAAAGGAAGAAAGGAGAAAAGAGAAGACGACGACGAAGAGAGAAAAAGGAAGGAATGAGCCAGTGAACTGATATGTTTGGATGGTATATGCGTGATAGATGAATCGACTTTTATCTACACCTGGGTGTCGAGGAAGAAGGAATGAATCGATTTGCTTTTTCATACCTGCATCGAGGTTCGTGAAGAAGAAGAAGTTCTTCAGTTCCTCGCACTTTACACCCAGAGAAATGGTATCTACATGTACGAACAACGGGATTGAATCGACAGCGATTCTCGTGAAGAGAGGCCTAGGAAGAAAGACAACAGGCGAGAAAGAGAGGAAGAAGATGAAGAAGAAAGAAAGAAAGAAAGCTCTCCTCATCTCATCCTGCCAAGAGACCATCTGGTTCTTCTTTTTAGAGAAACAGAAGCACAGGAAGAGAGAAGGGACACAAAGAAGAAGAGGAAGAAGAAGAAAGAGAATAGTCAGAGAGGAATTCAATGAGGGGTACAATGATACGTATGTGAGAAGGGTGTTGAGAGAAAAGAGAGGAAGCAACACAATAGATCCGTCTATCTATCTATCTATCTAACTCTCTCAATCTCCCTCTCTCTCTATCTGTCTCGGAGTTGATCTTAATCCATTTCCGAAGAAGACGAGAAGAATGAAATCCAAGCACTGAAAGCTCCGAAAGAAAAGGAAACATTCTCACGCTACTTTGATCCATTTGTCTTCACACGAGACAGAATCCGAATTGTCACTGAGAGAAGCACAAATACATCGGGTCATGTCTACGAGACCACTCTCTATGTGAGGTGTACATACACACACATGCAGCTAAATAGCTCCTCGGGGTCAATCCCGACGAATCAACCGGAAGTAGATGAACGGAACCTCGACGAAAGTATGAGAACAAGGATGGGTGAAGAAACACAGAGAAAGAGCTCTCTCAATTCGGTTTGAAACTGGTCTTTCCACCAGGAGAGAAGAAAGCAATTTCTCTCTTGTCCTTCTTCTCTTTTCCTTTCTATTCCTCCTCCCTCACATCCACGATCAACTACGGGGAGATGAAACAGACCTCCTCACCCATAGTAAGAATAACAACGATGAATGGAGAGAAAGAAAAAGAGAAAGAAGAAAGAGAGAGAGTCTGTCTCCTGTTTTCTTCTTCTATAGGATTTTTTTCTCTACGGTCACAAGAGACACCTGAATGCTTCTTTCAACTCTTCTTCTTCTTACCTCTCGTCTGATAAGAGGTGCGATGCAGCCTCGATCTCGATAGCTACAGAAGATTAAGACATTGGGACAGATCTTTTCATGCTTTTCAACTTGGCTGAGAGTCCCCGTGACTGTACACCCACTAACTGTCCCTACACAGGTAACGCGAAGAGACTTCACCTGGAGGCAAATCAAATGCACAAGAAAGAAAAAGAGAGAAAGAAAGAGTCAAAGAACGAAAGAAAGAAGATGAAAAGAAGATCTACTGCTTGTAGGGAGAAAAGAAAGAGAGACAACAAGGATGAGGTATTGACGGTTTAGGGATGTGAAAGAACGAAAGAAAGAAAAGCGAGAGAAGAGACCGAGAGAGAAGAAAAGGAGATGGTGTTTTGTGTTCTTTCGAGATGGAAAGGAATCCGATGAAGATGACGGTGCAGATCGCATGATCAAGGTCCCTGTGTATGAAGATCGTGCTATCTCCCAGGTGTCGATACACCGCTACACGCATACATGTCTATGAATGGTATCAAGCAGGCATAGTGATAATTCGTTTGTAAACGTATATATACAGATATAGACCATTGAATGGATGTCCTTAGGTCTCTGTATATACAAGATAGATATAGCGAGACAGAGAGCTCACGAAAAGGCGATCTCTGATGTATCTATCCATTCCATGTATCGAAAATCGAAGAAGAGATGAAAGAGAGATAAGAGATGAAGAAGCCTCAGTGCAAAACATAGATGGAGAGAGATGTCAAAAGAGAGAGAAAAACTTATGAGAGCATGAATAGAGATTTATGGAGAATCGATTCGCAGAGAGAGTGTCGATTTTCTCAGACTACTGCTACGTTTCTCTATCTACATAGAGAGAATGAAAAGAGGGGGGCATAGAAGGTACAGAGAGAGCTTAAGATCCTCATACAAAGAGGTCTTGCAGGCGTATGTATCGTACACACTAGTAAGGGAGTGAATCTCTTCCTTCTCTTCTTCTTCTTCAACTACCCATTGTACAGGAAAAGCACAGAGAGCCGAGAGGGGGCTGAGATGGTAGATTACATGCTCTCACCAAGACTTCATCCAAGAATCGTAGACTCCAAGAAGGAAAGGAGAGCAGTCTCTTCTCTCGTCAGCATATGAGCTTCTATACAGACGGCTAGATACTTTTAAGCATACCTATATAGACATAAATATCGATCTAGATATTTTAGCTAGAGATCAACCAAGACTCTCTCTCTCGAGAAAACCCTTTGAAATGCCATGGAAGAAGATTCGATCAAAACTTCAAGAGTGATGACATGCCCCCACAAAGTTGACAAGATCATTCCTGAGAACCACAGAAACACAACGCCTTCTCTTTGCTCCGCTTTCTCTTTCTTTCTTTCTTTGTTGCGCTGGCTTTTCTTTCTATCTTTCTATCTCTTTTGTTTCTTTTCCAGTGGGTGGACTGACCCTTGCAATGCGATCTCCAGGAACGCCTATGAGATTACTGGAGGTGACGGGAGTTCGGCAGAGAGGGCAGTTGACGGATTGCTGCTGTCGAAGTCGATTGTTGATGTGACTGCTTATGCATGTATAGCAGAAACAATGCGAGCAAGGTGTCTGACAACTCACTGCGCTGTCAAAGCATATAGGGCATTTCAAATCTTCGGGAACTTCATCTAGGTACGTACGCCGCACAGGAACAAGGATACTGGGTCTGAGATAGGTTGAAGAAGAAGATGAAGAGGATGAAGAAGAAGATGAACAGGATCGATTTGACGTCGGATGCGGAGGAGCATCAAGACCTCTCGATGATGCGGAAGATGAGGCCGACAATGTTGAGACCGCAGGAGCAGCCGTTGGAGGATAGTCGAAGTGATGCGACGAAGAAGAGGAAGAAGAAGAAGGATGAGGATGAGCGGTATGCTGAGGGAGATGATGCGAAGTTGTATGGTGATGAGAGGTCCCACGTGCTGAAGGATTGCATGAAGAGTGAGATGGGATAGCGGGGAGGAGATGCTGGGGTGGATGATGGCATGCAGTAGAAGAAGAAGATGAAGAGGGACGGGGGAGAAGAAGGAGATGAGAATCTTGAAGCTGAGGATCTTGATGCTGATGAGAAGAAGAGGAAGGAAGAGGTGAAGGAGACCGAGAAGAAAAATTTTCGTCTGTGCTTCTTGCGCTGTCACTTGCCGCAGCGATAACTGAAGAGGAACCAGTGGACCGTCGTGTTAGATCCATCGTGATGAAAAAGGAGACAGAGTGCGTGACAGATAGGTAAAGAGACAGAAGAAAAATAGGCTATAAAAGAGAGGGATGAGAGAGAAGCTGAGACGATGCAAAGGAGACAGAAAGGACTTATCAATACAGGATGATAAAGATAGTAGTAGAGAGGAGGAAGGATACAGAAGAAGAAAGATGTTCTCAAAAGAAAGAGAGCTGAAAGTTTCTTGTGAGAATCGTTGCGAAATAAACCGGTGTTCTCTTGGAATAAGACACAAGAAAGAGAATGAAAGGCATACCTCCCGGTTTTCCTTTCTCAGATATAAAGAAGGCTGATGGCGCTGTGTGATGAGTAATTTGCGTCTTCAAGGAAAGAAGAAAAATGGAGAGAGGGATCGGAGGCGGGAATTGAAGGACAAAGAGAAGTCTCTGCAAGGATTCTCATCAAAGAAACCCGTCACGTCTCTGTGTAAAAGACTCGTGAAATCTTCTTCTCGAACAGGCAAAGGAAATCCAGGCATCGATCATTCATATCGGAGAACCTCTAAAAATGTATAGATGTGTATAACGTCCACGTAGACGTGCACATACGTGCACACGTATACAGTTGACAGTACCTACGGATATACAGGAATATATATACATACAAGTTTACATGTAGATATGTATATGGCTGGACGGAACCGCACGTCAAGCCGTTGTTCTTTCAATAAGAGAAAAAAATCGGAGAAGCAAGGCAACTCCGTGAGTGAAGAAGAACCTTCCTTTCTTTCTACCTACTGCGTCATACGAGAATCGCTGCAACTCTTCCACGAGACGGCGTATACCTAGATGAAAAAAACGAGCCCTCGCTCTTACGACGATCTGTTTGTGTATACACACCGGAGCTGATCTTCACCATCTTCAGGTGACTTGGGCATATCACCCTGATCTGAAACTCGACTACGCAAAAGCGTAAGAATACCTTGGCTGGTAAAAGAAACTATGTTGATGAGTACAATGCCGCAGAAATTGAAGGAGACAGCAAAAGTCAGTAGGGCGACCAATCCTCGAAGTCGGCATAAGGAAAAGAAACCATCCGGATCACGTATATCGTGGTGGCCGGTGATGAGCGTAAGCGAAACTACATGAGTTGCTGACGTGAAGAATTTGAAACAAAGGAAGGAGGGGGGGAGGAGGCAGGAAGGGAGAGGAGGGGTGTGAGGCGGGTACAAGGGGAGGAATTTAGATAGACAGAAAGAGAATTTGGGGAGAAAGGATGGAGTATCGTTAGTCCAGGAAGATGTCGAGCTCTAAGCTACGACACTCCTGTGACCACACACGAGAGAGAGAATGAAGGAAAAAGCTGCGAGAAAGACCCAGGAACTCTCGCCTGGATGGATGGAGCCGCAGCCTGTTGTCGGCTGAGCGAGGCGGATGGATGAACATCCACCACGTCCATCCCATTCACGTCAAGACGAAAGGGGAGGTAGCAGTGGAAGAAGAGACCTGTAGGACTGACGTGTGCCTGGCAGTAGTAAGGATGAAGAAAGAGCAGTAGGGCAGAGAGACAGAAAAGAAGTAGAACGAGAGACGGGAACAAGTCGCCCTGACCTTGACTTTTCTATGCATAGTGTCCTCCTGGTTCCGAACACTCCTTCAACGGAAACCACCTGCTACCTCTACGTCACATCAGAGAAGGGTTCAAATCACACCCCAGCTGTACGTACACCCCAGTGGATCGCACACGCTTGATGACTGTTCCAGTCACTCTTGGCAAGAGACGGACAAATCCCATGAAGACGAACCCCTTTTTCCCTTTGTTCCTTTTCTCCCTCTGCCATGTTGTCCGGAATACACACAACCTACCAGAAATGGAGGGTTTGCCATAATAGGTTGCCGCGGGGGGGGGAGGGGCCGGGATTAGTGAACACGGTATGAGTACCCACCAGGTCTGAGGAACCAAAGGGGGGCAGGGGGAGGGCGGCTGCCCACCATCCATGTCTTGAAAGCCAACTGATATTCGAGTGGGCGTTGAGTTTCACACCAACGTTATTATCGATTATGACCGTATGCGTAGAAGAAGCCGCCGTCAACCTGCCGTTCAGGATATCAGTGGTGGTAGACAGTGACGAAAAAGAAGAGAGAAATAGCAATGGATGTCGTGTTGACAGTTAGGCTGATAGTGTAGCAACGAACAATACTGATAGTCTCAGCCTACTACGGCGAAAAGCAACACGGAGGAACAAGAGTACAAGAAAGCCTCCAGTCAAGTGGGGGCGGTAGGCGCACAGTCTCAGTTTGGTTATCGCGGTAGTCAAAGTGACCCTAGTGGTAGAAGGATCAAGCATCGGCGCAACCGATGCGAGTAAACCAGAACAGCGATACGGGGGAGACGTCCTCATTCCGAGTGATAGGCGATGAAGGATAACAAGAAGAGAAGTCCAACCGTACCCTCGTGCGTGTTCCCTGACTCCATTGGTCAGAAGCACCGCCGAGCAAGAGAGAAGAGTGTGTTCTGGTGGAGGACTGTAAACAAAAAGTATGGAAATACGCGCACGCTGCCAAAAAGCAGGGAAGAGCATTGGGACTGACCTAGCTTCTTCGGTCGTTAGTCCGGAAGACTTGCTTGCTCGAGCAGAGACTGGTTATCTTCTCAAACTGGCACAAGGATGCTGCGCATACGCTGTTTTCTTGTAAACTCGGGACGACAGTACAAGGTGGTGACACAGTAGCTGTCTCGAAGAAATGGACTGTGCATCGAGGAAGGAAATCTTTGAACCACTGGAGTGTAATGTGCGGTGATGACACCAACAAGGCTTGCGCACTGACAACAGCTAGATGGTACATGAGTATAAGTGGCGTCTTCGTACGGGTGCCGCTGGGTAAGTAGAAGAAATTGCAGAGGTTAGGCGGCCACTCTGTACGAGCCCAACAACAACTTTGAGGGTTTGTGTGTTTTCTTTCCTCCGTGTACAGAAGCTCGTTCACGCCACATCTTTATGTCAAAGAGTGAACCACATCGCCGAGTGGCGATGTGCCAAGTCAAGTGGTAGAGAATTTACTGGGAGCGATGTAGTGTCAGGAAGCAGGCGCCCTGACCCGTAGAATTATATAGCGTGAAGAAAAGCGGGCTGGTGGACGACGCTACCGGACAAAGAGTAGGGGAGCAGCAGGAAGAGAGTGATAGAGAAGCCAGAGCAGCCACCCCGAGGACGGTGGTGAAAAGCAGAGGCCACCCGGAGGGGCGGCCGAGGCGGAAAAGAGAGAGGGAGTTCGAGTTTATCTATCGCCTTGCGCAAGAAGCGGAACGTCCTGTTTTCCGGAGAAAAGAAAAAGGGAAGATCGGGAAGAGCAGAACGGGAAGGAGAAAGCAAGTTTGTTGCGGTACTTGGTGAAGCGAGCCGCACGTTTGTTGCTTCCTGTTTTGCCTCTCGCGTACGTTAGGAATAGAGAGAGCAGACGAACTTGTTGCCCTGGGGGATGTTTTTTTTTCTTTCATCGTTTGTGTTCTGTATTGGTCGGGAGGTCGAAGGGTGTGATGATTCGGAAACAGTGTGAAGACACGTGCGGAGAGCGCGGACTCTCGTTTGTTTACAGTCAGTTCTCGTTTCGGTCCGCGCATCGGAGACTTCGTGGCGGATACACGTTTTCTGCGTGGCCACTTCACAAAAAAGACTAACGGGAGAAACCGAGGGGGGCCAACGTTGCGGAATCTTGAGTTTCTAGTGTCGCCGCCCTAGGAAAGAGCGACTTGACCATTGTTGCACGGAGTCCGGCATACCGTTAGACTCCAGCTCTAACAAGTTGGCCGACCTAATAGTTTGGTGTAGTCGAGACAGTTCGATACACGGTGAGTGACACCTCACTTTTCCGGAAGGGACCTCTCAGTATGACATCCGGAGTGGAAGGTTCTGCTTACAGGAGCGCGATCGAGTCGCTCGGCATAGCACGGCACTTGGTACCCTTCATAGATGCTAGCGGACGGTGTAAGGTCGTCATTAGTGAGGCACCACGTCGGCTTGTTCGTCAGTTTTTTGGTAAAGGCAGGATGCACTGAGAAACTCGCGGGCTCGCTCTCTCCCGGTGCGATGGGACTTTGGGCGCAGTCGTCTGAGCCCCTATTCCCTGTACTCGTAAGGACGATACGCGATGCAAAGCCGAAAACATGGGCAGCTGCCAAATCAGTCCCGACTCTCCACCTTGGAGTACAAGCGCAATGTCTGCTCTAGTCCAGATTCGCGCAGTAACATGGCACTTGAACGGGTGCACGGGTAGGTCTCTCTTACCCTCGGCTGGACCGAGGCGCCTGCGCTTTCAGCTCCTTGTTCTTAGTGGAGTGACAAGAAAGTTCAACCGAGTCGAAGATCCCGGGCATCCAGCTGCATTTCGGCATGGCTGTGATGCGGCTACCCACGAAGCAATGTCCAGCGCTCTTCAAAAAGAAATGAGGCTTCACACTGGAGGACGCCGTCATCCTGGCCGATAGAGTACGCCGGGCAAACTCGGTGCAAAGCCAAAGTGAAAAGCCCTCTTGAAGGTTCGACCACACCCGCAAAAGCCCCATGGGTCGTGCACGTGTGCTCGCCTGACTTCCGACCGCCGCCTGTTCCCGGTCAGAGTCAGACCGTGGTGTTTCAGACTGGCATTGAGCCTCATGCTTCTGTCACTTCCATTCTGTTCTTTCACACGTCATTTCCCGCCCGGCCTTCATCTTACTTCCCTGTGTGTTTCAGCATCTCCTTAAGCCCGAACACGGACCGTAGCTGACACACGGCAGGCGCTTACCAGGAGTGCTCTGCCAGGGGAGTCAAGCCGACTTCTAACCAGGAAAAGGGAGAGCAGCGGCCCGTTTCGTTGAGTTTGTCGAAGTGGACTATCCGTCATGAAGCCTGTGGTTGTCTGCTCGCTACTAGCACCTCTCCTTCTGACAGGAGTTGAGGGTTTGCGGAATGGACCTGCCGAGAGAGGTACGTCCTGGACACAGAAACCGCGAGAGTCTGGAGTTATCTGCCAAGCCACTCAGGCGGATGATCTCGACTGCGTAACTTCTAAAGTAGCCACAGGGTGCAGGAAAAGAAGGCGTGAAACAGAGTGAACGGGCACTTACCATAACTTCACTCGATCCTTCCAGGCGGACCGCTGTTAGTGACTCACGCCCGTTCGTAAGGGGGGACTGACTATGGCCTCGAGAATTTCATTGCTGTTTCGATGTTGTGCAGCCCTAGTCGCACCAAGCGGCATCTCTTTCGAAGAGCAAGTCGAGAAAGTAGGAGCACGCGTGTCCACATTCAGTCGGAACTGGACTCCTGGTGCAATAGCCATTACAAGAAGTTGTGTTCAGGCGGCAAGAAGGCTTTCTGCGACAAGACAGCACTTGCTCGCTACGGCAAGGGGATTACCTCTCAGCAGACAAATCAATGGCGTTGCTATTCGAAAGAAAGCTTGAATCCAGGAGGGCGCGAAGTCCAATGTGTTGACGATTGCGGACATTACTTCCCTTGCATTGGAGTCATAAACTCGAAGACAACTTCACACTCAACAGCTGAAAGCGACATCGCCAACTTCATCCAAAAAGCGGTGCCCAAGTACTGTAGCCCGATCCAGGCCGCAGGAGACAAGTTCTGCGACAGCGTGTCCAAGGGGGCTGTTGCACGAAAAGATACCGGGAGAGCTGGACAAGAGACTAGTCAATGGAGATGCTATGAGAGGGTACGTTTTGTTTCGATTCGAGAGATATGTCCCATGTGTCACGCACCCAGACGGGGGATATCACCTGTGCCAGCTGTTGTTACTTGCGGTTGTCCGTATCCTTCTTCAGGCAAGCTTGACATACGAGGCGTCAGGTATATGCAAGGACAACTGCGGCGGTGAACGACTGTGTCCTGGCGGTCGCTCTGGTAAGTCATCGCCCACGACGCTTCCTTTCCTAGCAGCTAAGGCCGCATTTCAGGAAGGAAACCACATCGTAACTAGTAGTAAAGGCGAAGCCTCTGCGCGCGACTGCTGCGACGGAAGAGGTGTGGTGCAAGCAGACATTGAAAGCCTGGTGAGACGAACACCCATGAGCCGGTCTTTTTCGCTGTCTTTGTCAAACGGGGTTTGCGCTTGCAGAGACACAAGGAGATCTTACAAAGGAGCATTTTACAAGGGAAGCGGACTTGCAGAAGGCGTTCACAAATCAGAGAGCGCCCTGTGACTCGTTGTGTATCCCAACACCAATCAACCCTCCTGTCTGCGTCACTGACGAGAATCTACTGCAAAACACGAAGCGCAGCAAGGCTCAGGCAATGCTCGACGACGAGTGTCAGAGGCAATTTGACCGTAACTGCAAGAGCGGGCATAAGTCCTTCTGCGGCAAGGTGGCTGTCGCGCGGAAGGACAAAGGCAGGGCTGGCTCTCAGGAGAAGGCCGAATGGAGATGTTACAGCTTGTCAGAATTGGACTTTAGGGGGGCGTCCTCAGTGTGTATTGACGACTGTGGCAAGGAACTGAGGTGCCAGGGTGGGGTTAAGGGAGTGCAATCGGTTGAGCACACTACGTGGAAGCAGCTGCCCACGCTGATTGGGTCGGCGACCAAGACGTTTTGCTCTGCCCGGCAGGCTTCCGCCAACGACTACTGCAACGACGTTCGTCCTGGAACCATTGCGCGGTACGAAGCCGTCTCTGGAAACACCGAACCTAGGTGGATATGCATTGATAAGGTAAGAATGAAAGGGATTTCGAGCTGAAACGTGCTTGTGCTTGAATCGCTGCGCTGCACCCCGAGACCGGTGTGCATTGAATTGTTCTCGGACTCCTCGTCCATTTGTTTTTTTATTGTATCCCTTCAGCAAGAGCTTCGTCTGGAAGCCGAGAGCAAGTGTGCCGACAAGTGTAAAGGCTTCACAACGTGCGCTGGAGGGCGAAGCAGTAAGTCCGACTGTCCTGCCCGTATGACAGCTCTACGCTGAACCCCGGACACCATGTGACTGGTGTGGCGGTTTCCTTTCCCTTCTGGGACCTCAATGTCTTGTAACCTCTCTTGTGGGTACGGTCCTGCTTTCAGGAGTTGACGGTCCGCTCCCGTCGAACGGCCTGGAGGACGCTAGTCGAGGCATTTTGGACGCCATGAAAGATTCTGCGGGAGACTGTTAGCGGCGCAACATGCTTCCGGGATAGCGCATGGCAACTTGACTCAGTGAGGCGCGCCGCTGTCTAGCGCTTCTTTTTGTTTGACTCCGGGGCACCTACGGGGACGGCTTTATGTCGTCTATTTCTGCCTGCCTGCCTACACATTCTACTCCGGGCATTAACGGCCCATTTCACAGTCATGACGAGACTATTACCCAGTGGCTACGCAACATGCCGGACTTTTTCAAGTATTGACTTCACCATTGTGCGGCGCCGTCACGTGCACAGCCGCGTGGAAGAAAATCGGGGGTTCTCTTGAAGTGTGGGCACTTCCAGAGAACCCCCGATTCTCATCTGTTACTGGCACCAGCGAGGCGCACTGACGTACTGCTAGCCTGTACTGGGATACCTTGAACTGCAGACGTAAAATCCTAGCGAATTCTCGGACGACGGGCTGGCGAAAGGCAACTCGCTGGATGGCGGCTTAAAGAATGGTACTTTTAGTTAACAGGACTAAGCTACTGTCATTCGCCCGAGAAGCTCAGTTGAGCTTGAACGGGCAGCGAAGGACGAAGCCAATCATAGTCTACGATTTCTAAGTTGACTAAACTGACTGCCTGTTTATTTTGTTCCTTCATGGTTAATTGCCGAGATACTCTCCAGTGCATAGACATCCACATCTTCATCTCCGTAAAAATAGATATGTAGATGCAAAGTTACAAGCAGAGAGAAATGGACGGTCACCGAGAGGTCTGCAGTCCAACGAAGGAGAAGAAATCAACAGATTTGCTTTTGGATATCCAGATAGATAGAGGGGAGGTATTGAAAGAGAAGGCTATAAACATCTCTGTAGGAATGAGGAAGCAAGAAGGTAGCAAGTGTTGCGAGAGAGGCAAGAAGCTACTCACCTACTCATATACATACCCATCTATCTCAGTCTCCAGCTATCTGTATCTATATGTATATATTACATATACATAAGTATATATTTATATAGAGAGTAGATAAGGTGTCTGTAGAATCAACATGATGATGAGAGATGCTGTGGTGGTGGTGTCTGTGTGTGTCCCTCATAACTGGCTTTCTCTCCTTCAAACTTGAGTGTAAGACCTGGTGCCTTTTCTTTTCTCTTGTCTTTCCATAAGAATGAAGACGGAAAGAGAGAATAGCTGAGAAAGCTTAGCAAGATGAAAAGGCAAGGAAAACGATCCTTTTGCTGCTCTCCATTCAGTCAATCCACAGGCAAAAGAACCGATCCATCATTCTATTTCATTAGATCCTTCTATCTGTGAAGGTGTCTTTATTCTATCCATCTATAATCTATGTATCTGTCTTTCATCCATCTATCTCCTTACCTATCTCTCTTTGTCTGCCTTGTATCGGTCTCTGGCTTCTATTCCTATCAAGTCATCTCGAATTCGTTCTCCTCTTCACTACAGCCTTTGGTACGCCAACACGTTCTTTTCTTTTTGTATCCTTTTGTGAATACAACCACGTAGTCATATCAATTTTATTCGGGGGTCTAATGCTTAATCTCCTTGCAATGAAGAATTCCTTTCACGGACATAGTTTGATTCTTCCTCTTCTTCATCGACTGTGCAAAACGACTATACTCACTACTGTGGTGCATGTCTCATCATCTTATAATTCTCACGATTCTCTAACGAAGTAGGCTGTTGTCGCCTGTGTATGACAGAAATACCTCTTCTACGCCAAGTCAAAGAAAAAGAAGAGATATATACCATGAATGAGTGTATATGGAGGTATATCTATCTCTACATCTTTATCCTCCTCAACAATCCCTACAGGGTGAGAAGAAAGAACCTTTCTTTCTTCACTTCTTTCATGCATCCCATCCATAGGGAAGTTTCTCTCTGTATGTATAGACTTTCTCTATCGGTCCACTGCAGGGGAAGTCCGACAGCTCTAAAGAAAGGATTCTCGCTTTGCCGACTGCTTTCTTCTCCCCTGTCATGAAGCTATGTACGTGTGTGCGTGTATCTATCTGTGTATATAGGTGATAGGTATGATTTCTATCCCTGTAATCTGCTGCATCGGGCATGCAGATACATCTACACACGCCAATAAAGTTGGTAGTCGTCGAGGTGTGTCCTGGCATTCTCTCTCTACTTTTTTTTTTCCTGTCTCTTTTGTTCTTTTCTCTTGTGCTCGTTGCATGTCCCTCCTAGTGATACTTGTTGCAGTCATGAGGGTTTACTTGAGTGGAGGGGTCATTCGCCTGCTCTACCGAGGGCATCACCAGGAAGAGGCCGTCCTCCTGTTCCTTCTCTTCATCATCTTCTTTGTCACTCTCTAAGAAAGCAAGGAACAACAGATGTCGTGAGGGATTGTAACCCTCGAAAGAAATAGGATAGATAGATGGTTGCTAATTTTCATTTTTATCACGTCACTGGCACCACCAGGTTTACTTCTTTTTGATAGAAAGGAACGCATTCTCCTCTTCTTTTCCTCTTGTGTTTTGTCGATGAATTTCCATTCCATCCGTTCCTATGGTCCTCAGATCAGAAAGAAGAAAAAGAACCTCGTCAGACAGCCAGTCACTCCATAGACACAGTTATCACACAACAGAGAAGAGAACAAGACAAGACAGAACAGAATGAATGACGAACTAGAAAGAGCTCCACACACACAAACACACCCGAAATCTCTCGTACTCTTCTCCATTTGGTTTTTCTCTGCCTCTCCCTCTCTTACTTTCTGTCTCTCTACTCTGGATTCATTCGATTTCTTCACTCATTCATTCATTTTCAACTCTAACGTGTCCACCACCATTCTCATTTTATCCTGTTGGTTTTCATCGTTCTTTTCTATTCCCTCTCTCACCGAGAATCTTCTCTAAAGTGTGTTTATCTTCGTCTTCTTCACACTACTCCTCGACCACCAGGGTGCAGTGTACATACACCTACCCTCCACACAACATCCATACAGGTGTACGTCCACCGCAGCGACATACTAAAGACACAGACAGAAGACAGAGAGACACCACACCTATGTATCCTTCAATCATCTGTATGAATACACGTGGACAGCATGTGTCTGTGTGTGTACAGTAACAGAAGATACAGAGTAAGATGTGTCAATGGAACGATACAGATACGCTCCTCTTCCCTGTATATAGATATGTATGTATCATATATCGGGAAGTATGGAATGACAGATCAATGTGAAGAAGAGGTGTTTTCCTCATCTTGTCGCTATCAAGGCGCGGATGTGCTCGTTGTTTGTCGCGTATGGTAAGAATACGAAGAGGAGAGAGATATTCCTTTTCTTTGTCTGTCTCTCGTCAATCGAGAGGTGAAGGGTGAAAACGAAGAAAGAATGAATGAATGGAGATGAGAAAGTGAGGAAAAAAAAGCGAAGAAACGCTGCTGGAGAGAAGGAAAGAAAGATGAAAAGAATCCTTTCTTCTTCTTCTCTCACTCTTCTTTCTTCATTCCATCCCTATCTTCCTGTCTCTCTCTCCACGAAAGAAAGAAGACCCGGACACAAGGAAAGAGAAAAGAAGAAGAAAGACAGGCACCACAGCAAAGCAAATTGAGAATAGACATGCTGTAGTGAGGAACACACACAACTCACCAAGAAGAAAACAAGCCGTTCATTCACATGCAGACAGATACACATACACATATCAAATTCATTTATGTGTATGATAGAACTCACTTCCCTCTCTATGTAAATCCCCCTCTCTTCTATCTTTTTTCTCTTCTTTCATGCAATCGCTTTCTACTATCTTCTATCTCTCTAGATTGATCGATCTGTTTCTTCAGAATTCCATACAGATCTTCTTCATCTTCATCGTAAGTATCGCAGGAACAGGAATAGTGGCGGGAGTTACTCTTCTCTCCTCTCGGCCTTCTCTTTTTAGTCTACTCATCCCTCACCCTTCTTTTCCTCTTTCTCTCGAACAGACTCTTCTTAGTATCCCCTCCCCTCCACATCTCTTTCCTTTCATCCTTTCCATCTCTTGTCGTGTCTCCTCTTGCCCTGTCTCCCTTCTCTCCCTACGCGGGTGTTTGCTGTTGAGAAGACGACTGAGGGAACCTCTAATTAGAATACTCTTGACCACTACCGCTAGTATTATTATGATGATCATTCACTCCGTCAGACCCCCCTGAAGAAGACGACGGCGAGGCCTGGGGGTTTTGCTGACTGCCACTCATATTCGCCTTTTCTTCGATCTCTTCTCCTGCAGCTCCTCCTGAAGGATTCTTCGTCCCTTCTTGGGATGGATTCGCATTCGGCGATGAACCACCCCGGTTTCCTGCAGGAATAGAAGATTTCAAGAAGAGCCGAAAAGAAAGAAAAGATGGAGGAAAGGAAGAAAGGAAGAGAAGAATGAGGAAAGAAGGAACAACAGAAAAAAGAATGAAGAGATATGGACAACACCGATGATTAGGAGCGGCTACTGCGACTGAGAATGGATTTGGATAAATGTATTCTTCTTATCATTGGGGAGAGTTATCATTGTCGCTATCATAAAACGAGAAAAAGGAAGCAGGAAGAAACCAAAGACAAGATGTAGAAGGGAGGAGGAGTCTACGGAGAGCAAGAATAGTAGGAGAGAGAGGAGCCGCAGTTATCAGGTGTATGTGCAGTTTTCAGGTGTATGTACACCCTAGAAGTGGTGGGATCTGGAGATACGTGAGTGGAGGACGGAGGCAACATAACGAGGACAGAGAAAACGACATTGTTTCTCTCTTCATGCTGTGAAGGAAACTCATTCAAACTTGGACCAAGACTATCACTCCCTAGCATATACCTCATACATACTACGTATATACAGATATATATCTCCAGGTATCGATACTGGATTATGACGTACTAGGGGTAGAGCAGCGATATATATATATATATATGTACACAAGATCAGATCTGCACCCACTTATATAGACATATGGAACCCAATATTCAAAGCTGCAACTCGACAAGGGTCTCTTCCTCTTCTTCGTCTCTATACATCTATACATATATATACACGTATAGGCTTGGCACCCATCCATCACTGATATGAATCTCTATGAGAGACATATAGATGCCACCTCACTCCTTGCCTTACCGTCTCCTGCAGGAGAATGTTTACTAGATGACTTGTGGTGTCTCTGAGAGAAAACCTGATGAACGAGATACTGAAGATCCTCGCGACGCCTCTGCATATCTCGAACAGTTACAACGGGGTCCACATATAAAGGCAGATCTCTCTGCTTCGCCACCTAAAGAACAAGAAGATGAAGAAAACAAGAAAAAGACAAAGAGAGGCAAGACGGCTTCTTCATTTCTGTCTTCAATCTTTGTACCGCAGAAAGAACGAATGAACGAAAGAGAAAAGAAACATGTCCCAAAGATGTGTATCTATCTATCTACGTAGTCTGTATGGAGAGAAAGAAGATATCGTGTCTTGGTTCAAAAAAGAAGTAGCCTTCTCCTCTTCCTCTCTCATGCTCGTAATAGCTTCTCTTGCTGACTCCATCAATATCTACTGTACATGCATAGGCACATCCGCATAGGAAGACGCAGGCATTAGATGGATAGATAGGTGTTCTCATGGAAGTAGACAGACAGCTATACTAACGACCACAGTAGTAAGAGAGAGGAGTAGGAGGACTCGGTAATATGTATATTGTCTATATGTCATCTTCGCCTCTTATTGAGAAGCAGTCCCGGACACGAGGAGACGAGAGATACGAAAGCAGAGAAGGTTTGAAGGGCGTAAGTCCATCAACTCCAAACTTCTCTCTCTCTTTTCCATACATTCACCGCTACTACAATCTTTCTTTGTTTCTCTCAGGGAGTTAGCTACCTCGTGTTGCTCTGTAACTTACCATCTCAGATAGCCACGCTTCTGTTTGGTTGGCGAGGTCATGTACTTTCCTTCTCTCTTCAACAGGGACATGTGCATACTCTTCATCATTACTCTGAGCTAACAATCGACTTTCCTGTTGTATGACAATCGACATGCACAAACGATGAATAACCAGCACACACACACATGATGCACAAATGTATACGGCGTCCTCAAATCAAGTCAGAGAAAGTAAGAAAGAGAGGCAGACAGCAAGCTTGTAGGGTCGAAGCGACATACATCGCCATCGAAACAAAATAAATCGCCTACCACATACATACACACTCACATACAGCATACCTCTCTTCACACATCTACATCCATGTATACATATACATAGTATCTAATCAGGATGTTTTCTACGTAACTAAATGTGTACGCATATGCACAGTCATACACACACGAACAGCACACATCTATATCTATGTATATACATCTATAGAATTCTATATATCTACACAAATACATATCTCTCTCTATATAGGCATGCAACACGCGGCTTCTTGGCGTTCTTCTTAGGATGTCGAAGACTTTCAAGAAGATGAGGAAGAAGAGAAAAAGAAGAAAGAAACTTCAAGACATCTCGATCTGACAATGAGGGAGGGGTCGTTTTATCTATGGTCATACATCATCCGCTTGACATCGAAAGACTAGCTAACACAAGCTTAACTTCCTCACTGCTGATGGTGTCGACGTGCGTGTCCAGACATCTCTATACCTCCGGCTATCTCTTCTTTGTTCTTCTCATACGCCGTCTAAACACACACTCTCTCTATGTACACGGACATACAGACACGCGTTCATGTATGTATATATTTGGATGTATATGACCAAACCTTGTCAGTCTAGATGCACCCCAGGGGCCTAGTCACTCTTAAGTTCCATATGGATACGTCTGTATGTGTCTCATGTGTATGACTGGATCAGGTGTGTTGGCGTTTACTCCTTCATATACGAAGACGTGGGTGTGGTGGTATCGGTATATTTCTTAGTCTTCCCCCGCCTTGTCATCATTTCTACTGTTCTATTCGCCTCTTATCCGTGTATAAGCCGAATACCCACCATCGCGACGAACCTCGTCATACTAAGAAAAAAAAGAAAGAAGAGTCATTACGAAGCAAGAGACATACAAAGAGTACTAAGCAAGAGGATGAGAGGGGGGATCATCACACGAACTTACAGAGATGCATGCATGTAGGTGTTGCTCAGCTTCTCGTCTGCCTTCATGATCTTCATATCGCCTTTGAATTTTATCGCCGATATCATGAAGACCTTGAAGTTTTGAGACAACCGCGCTTTTACTTACAGAGCTTACATCATACAAGACATCATCGATCCATGTCTGAACTTCTCCCAACTGTTTTTCTCCCGCTTTTCTTTCTGCGTCAGACGCGAAATCTCTCCATTTGCCAGTCAAGTGGTCGCGGAATTGATAGAGATAGGTCTCGAGTTCATTGAGTTTATCGAGCTTTTCTCTTGCCACGCGATCGTCATTCTCCATATTCAGCTCCTGTTCGCGATAGTCTCTCAACTCAATTCCAGTGGTGCGGCAAGCCGCCTCTTGGATCTGATAAGGAACATCTATCTTCTTCACAACTACACGTGAAGAAGAAGAGGATGAAGAAGAAGAAGCATCTGTCATAACAGCGTCTACAGAAGTATCTCCACCATCTGATTGAGATGACTTGCCTTGGGATGGATGATGACAAGGCTCGGAAGACGGGTGTTCGTGTTTCTCCTCCATGCCTGTTGCTGAAGAGGAAGAGGTAGAAGAAGAATCTTGAGCCGTAGTACTGCTCGTTGTGCTTCCTTCTTGTTGAGAGGAAGGAACCTCTGGTTTCATTGAAGCATCTCCTTGTTCCTGTGGGACCAATTCCTCTCTCTTCTCTTTCACACAAACACGGACGAAACGAAGTAACCCATAGTAGTTCAGGTGTACATACACCTGAACTTCTTGAGGGAGATCTCCGGAAGATGATGATTTGTTCGTTAACGATATCTGGCATGTATCTGAATGACACAAACAGAGGAAGACCGGCGGATGACAAAGAGGTCAACAGAAAAAGATCGGAGGGTTTAGAAGTCTTCCACGGAAAAATGACATACAAATGAACACATGCATAAAGATGGCTAGATTCAGATCAACCACACACCTAAGAGACAGGAGGACTTATGTGCGATAGATATACATATATATAGAGAGAAAGATGTGTATATGCACAGGAATCTGCGCGATGGCGTTAGAAGTCCAGAGAAAAACACACAGAGGGAGACATGCAGTGGTTCTTTTGTATCTACACCTTACCTAACTGTGCTTGTGGAGAGCCTGGCGGTAGATCAGCATAGGAGGCTTTAACCGTGAAAGAAGACGATCGAAGGAACGTGAACTTTCTGATGGTATCTGTCTCTGCTCCTGGTGGAATCATATAGCAGCAAGATGACCCAGATGAAGAAGAAAGCGTTTGCAGACCTCCCCCTTCTGCTTCAGGAATGATATAGTGACCTTGGCCTGTAAGTGTCTGTACAGCAGAGGGCCGATCTTCTACTCTCTCTCCATCCCATGTGATACAGATAGGATATTGCAGTCTCTCTCCAAACCCAAACTCCTTCACACGGAAGCTTGCGGACGCCATC
The DNA here is from genome assembly GCF_002600585.1 of Cystoisospora suis. Lineage (NCBI taxonomy): Eukaryota > Apicomplexa > Conoidasida > Eucoccidiorida > Sarcocystidae > Cystoisospora > Cystoisospora suis. The sequence continues at coordinate 56,544 of NW_027153343.1, forward strand.
GCTGCCTGAAGAAAAGAAAGAAAAATGAAAGAGAAGCATTAGGAGAAGAGACGGAGGAGAGCAAGGAAAGACAACAGTGAGAAAAAAAAGATCAAGAAACGGGAAAGAGAAGCAAAAGGAGAAAACCAGAGATAGATAGATAGATAGATAGATAGAAGAAAGATGAAAAAGAGGAAGAAAGAAGACTGTTATGATCATGTTAAGATTCACCATCGGAAGGTGGAGATACATCCACAGAACACACACAGGGATACTCCCAAGAAGAGAGACAGCATATACGTGTATAGAGATGTTTTGAATATGGATCTATGCATGTACGTTTATGTATGTATTTCTTTACTACCATGACTGATTCCATACAAACATACACGACTGCGCATGCCTTTACCACAGATCGATCTATCTTTCTTTAATCTACTTCTGTGGCGCCCTGGACACCTAGCCTGTAACCATGTACATGCATCGACAAACCTCCATACATACGCTATATATGTATGAAGGATATACCGATACAAGGCAATACACATATATCTCTGTCCGTAGAGATGTTGGATCCAAGAGAGGGAGAGAGAGAGACGTTTTTTTGATGTACCTGGAGCGCGCATCCTCTAGCAACGGTTTCATCTCCAGCAAGAGTACGTGAGAGGTCGAGGCCAAAGACAGAAGAGATACACCGCTGCACCCAAGGAATACGAGTGCAACCCCCGGCTATCTCCACACTTGCAACTTCCTCCTTCGATTTCAAACCTGAGAAACCCCGAGAAACAGATACACTAAAGACGGAGAGATATAGAACGATAAAGATAGCCCGGTAGATAGACAAAGTATAGCCAGATAGATGAAGTAAAGATAGAGAGATCGATACACACATGCATGCACAAAAGAACAACATTTTTAGAGTATCACATATTCGAAGATATAGACAGATATGAAGAGACATACCAACAGACCTCTCATCACCTTATCCAAACACACACACATATATACATACTTAATAACCTCTACACATATCCATACGCAAAAATACATATGTATAGATGTATATATATTGGCGGCTACCTGTCTTTCTCTAGACGTCTGTATGACTACGTAGATTGCGTATGTATCTACTATACGATTCTTCGCCCTCTCCTTCATTCTGTCCAGCAGAAGCTGCATAACTTATCTACATAGTCAGACACACGTCTAGCGAAAGACAGCTAGCCACACAAGCATGCATACATCTATATTTATGTAAGTTTTTCTTTTCATCGGAATTCCTCGCATAGCAGACAGATACCTAGAAACGGAGAGAGAGGTAGTACATACATTGAGATTCTCCTTCATACACGGAGAAATACAGCTCACACACGGTGACCCCTTCTTCCATAGAGATCGCGCGATAGACGTTAACACAGCCAGGAAGGTCACTACAAGTCACGAAAACACCCTCGACTACTCTTCTCTCCTCCTCCTCCTCTCCATCGAACAGAAAGCTCTCTATTCTTCCCTTCAGACATGATACGAAGACACGAGGATCTACCAAGTCTACCAGTCCGGATGTGGATATACACAGATATATACACCGACAGGGACAGAGCAGATGTCTATATATACACATACGTATAGGTGTACGAAGGTAGATACGCATACAGATGTATACAGACGTATATACATATATATGGTATAGTGTTTTGTACCGCTTTTTTCTAAAGCAGATTGGAGAAGTTTCTGAAGTTTGGGTGCGAGGGTTTGTGAACAGAGATCTTCGAAGACATCACGAGTTAGGAGACCCGAGCAATCTTGGTCTTCCACTAGACATTCCACATGAAAGCCCGTCTCCAGATTAGCTGAGAGAATCTTCTTCGCTTTGTTTGCCTGGTCTTCCAACCTATGCAACAATCCCCCAGCAAGAAGAGAACAGAATCGAAGAAAAGAAGAAAAAAGGCAAAGTCTCTTCACATCATTACCTTTCACACAAGCAAACATGTAGAGACATGATACACGGAGATAGTAGCGGGAGATGTACATTGACGAATGGCTGTTGTATGAGCTCTCTGTCTATACCAACACAGTTAAGAACATTCTCTCTTCACCTTTCTGCTTCTGCAAGATCTAGAGAGAGAGAGAAAGAGGGAGATGGGCTGATATGAGATCTACTTCTTCGATTTCGTAAAGCTTCGAAAACGAAGGGAATAATAGAAGAGAACGAGCATCAGATAGGCCTGAACCAGACAGGTATCCTCTATCTCTCTACATGACCTATCTCAAACCGAAGAGCTCTCAACATGAGGAAGGAACCGTCGCCACGCTCGATTTTCTACCTCTACAATGACGTGACTGCTACTACTACTACTGCTAATCTTTTACTGCTGCTCTTGGGTGGTGGAGCACGACACCTTTCGTCTTTTTCTTTCTCTCTTTCCTTCTTTCATTCTCTCTTTTTTTCTTTCTTGTTTCTTTCTTGTACCCCCAGCTTTTCCTCTTCTCTCTTTCTTTTTCATTGTTCTCTTTCATCTTACTTCAGTCTGGCTTTAAGAGTTGCCAAGGGATTGGTCTGCGTTTTCTTCTCAAACTCGGAGGCAAAGTGCTTCATAATCTCATAGTCCATATCTCGACCTCCCAGCTCGTTATCTGAGACTTCGGCTAATATACGGAGACGATCAGACCAAAACGCGGCGATACAACATGAGCTTGTTGAATGCCCTACATTCACAAAGGCTGCTATATGAGGATGATCTGGAGAAAAGTGCTGGCGACGATACATCCCATAGTCCAAGCATGCTGTACATACACAGAAACACACAGGTACACACAATGGCGATGAACGTAACAGACATACAGATAGATACATACATGATAGATACCTTGAGAGATAATACACGTAGAACAGATATGCAGTGACGGACGAAAAGAGTAGAGACCTGAGACTAGATACGGACAGACACACATCTAGCGATTGATCTACGGAGATATCTATACATAGATGGATTCACGCATGTAGGTATGTTCAGAGACAGCGAAATGAAGAGAGACAGAGAGAGACAACCCATGGTGCTTTTGTTATGATGGATATGAGAGCCTCCGAGATTTTTTAGGCGGAGCTTCATTGCAAGAGGAAAGAAGTGAGTTGCTCTCGTACTCCTCATCCCCCTGAAAGACTAAGCAGTATCTATAGTGATACTATCTATAGTGGTGGCTCTTTCGTAGTGTTTACCGTTTACTCATGCTGAAAGAAACTCGAGGAAAAAACAGATCGATGCACCTTCCTTAATCATCGACATTGTATCTCCGCCCCAGACATCTCATTGGTCTCCACACATGTCTACCTTAGCTGTCTGTGAGACACCTCTTTCTCTCTCTGCTCCATCATGTATCCTCAGGTTTCTACCTACCATCTGAGAGCGAGAGTACTGCTAATAAATAACTACGTATAGATATCTACAACTGCACGTATGTCTATACAAGGTGTTATCATGTACACATCTACAGACACACATACACAAATCTATGTGGATGTAGCAATATATATATATAGAGAGAGAGAGAGCAGGAGAGTGAAGACGAGAAGGTGTCGTATGTGGATTTACTTGCAGCCATGTCGGAGATGATGCGTAGACACTTCAATCCCGCGATCTGCGAGGCATTGAGGAGGGCCGTTCTATGAGAATCTCGAAACCATGAAGGGCATGCAATGACAATTTCGCTTATCGCTTTCTGAAGACTTCCTTCAGCTACTTGACGTAGTTTTGTCAGAAAAGCGGCTGTCACTCTCTCTGCTGAAAACTTCATCTCCTTCCCTCGGTATTGAACCTAGATACAACAGACCCCCCCACACATACACGGACAACAGATGAAGGAGGCAAGGAGGAAGAAAATACATCTTCATTGCGAAAGCAACACAAAAAGAAGAGCGAAAAGAAGGAGAGAAGTCAAAAAAGGAAGATAGACAGGCACGATATCACCATCATGTCTTTCTCCGGAATGGACGAAGAATGAATGATAGAAATTGAAGACAAGAGGAGGAAGAAAGAAAGATACGGACAGGCGGAAACATCTATCTGTCTCTAGCTGATGTCTACCTCTGTCTAAAGGGAAAGCAATGCCTTTTGTATCTCTTGTCAAAGAAACCAAGATTAGGAAGATGTCAAGAGGAGGGCGATTACTAGTATTATTATAATGCATGGATAGACAGAGAAGGCGACCTAATCATTTCTTTACCGATGGGAGCATCGACACTCGAGGCAATCAACTTAGGTTCTCACCCTTCCCCCTCCCTGTCCAGGCAACACTCACACAGGAACAGACATTCAAATGTATATACTATATATACATGCATATATATAGATACATCTACACATATCTGGATAGTAGAATGTATGTCGATTTGTATGTATAGTGTGTATGTGCCTGTAGATGTCTTTTACCTGATAGCCCATGAGACCGTTAGGAGAGAGAGGAGCCATATTTTGAAGCGACATGCCAACTTCCTTCTGGAGAGATGAATCGCTGGGATCATGGACAACTCCAAGGATATTCTTAAAGTATCGACAAGTATTCTTCGCGTTACTTTTCATCTGTACATACACCGCACACACAAACACATATAAAGGTAGATACACACTACCCATACGATCCCCACTGCTACGAAACGAATAGCACAATCTATACACATCCACACGCACTAACAGAAACCATCTCATTCATATACATATATAGAGAGAGACATCTTTACACCCTTCTTCTGCATGCTAAGAACACGACGCAAGCCAAGGAGCTCGAGGAAAGAAGATCAACAAGCCTGGAAAGAAAGATATGCATGTGTAAAGCAATACCAAGACAGAACCTTCCTCTGAGCTCTATCGATGTATAAATCTACCGATCCATCAATGCGTGTATCTATCAAAGGGACGTAAGGCTGTACGTATCCTACAGTTCTAGAGTTAACATACTACCGTCATTGAAGAAGAATGGATGAAGGGATCCGAAGGTCAGCAGACTTTTCTCCCTCGTCTTCAAGAAGAAACGGAGAGAGATTCTTCACTCTCAAAGGGGAGATTCAAGAAAGTGTAGGTGGCAACATTAGACTGGAATAGATTCAGGATGACGAAGAATAGCATTTCTTCCCACATCTTTTCGTAGCATGACGGAACGCGGTGTATGTACACTACGCAGTGAGGTGAAGATGGAATGAGATGACAAACGAAAGAAGTGAAAGAAACAAAGGATGGTAAGGACATGCACAGAAAACCAACTGTACGTGAGAATCTCTCTGTCTACTCATCTCAACTAAACTGACTGCATATGGTAAATAGTTGTATACGGTCACACGGAAGAAAGAGGCACGAAGCGATATGCGCTAGAAAGAGGCTATCCTTGCTTGTCGTTTCTGGGTGGCTTTTCGTGAAGTTTACCTTCCCCATAAGAAAGGAGTAGATAGGGGAAAAGAGATGGACGGACGGTGAATGAATATGGACGTGCGTATGTATGTAGGAATGAATATGTATATATGTGTGTATATACATATGTATGACTTTGAAGAAGAAAACTTAACGAGGTGTCCCTGGAGATTTCAAACGGAGAGAGGGGAGAAAGAAGACTGACCTGAGCAAGAGCATGATCTCCCATAAGACGTTGGTCTTCAGTGAATCCGACAAGAGACGGCGTCACGCGATCTGAGAGCTCAGTTGTAACGACGGAGACAGTCCCTCTCTGGACTGTCGCCATGACGCTGTTCAAGCTGCCTAGATCAATCCCTAGGACCGCCATCGTTGCGACGTCTGTTGTTTTAAGGAAGAGAAAATGATGTATGAAGAAGAAAGAACGAGCCGTAGAGTCGAAAAGAGAGTTAGTAGGGACACTGAGAGAGACAAACGAGTACACGGAAGGCGAGAAGAAAGCCGAGATGTGGAGACCAGGAATTTATCGGCTGTTGAGTAGATGACGGTGAGTGAAGTGAAGACAAAAGGAGAGACAAGAGAAACCGACACGAGAGAGAGAAGAAACAACCGTAAATAATCACCAATAATATGATGATGCAAGAGGGGAAGAAAGCGAAGGAAAGGCAAAGAGAAGAACGTGAAGTAATGAGAGATTGCAAGAGGCGAGTGAAGAACGGCACAGGTGCCTTTCAGTGAAGAACTCAGAGAAGAGAAGAGAACGAAGAAAAATGAGTTAAGGTCAAATACACCAACGGCTTTGAGCTTGATTGATTCCAGTGCTTTCAAGGAGGTGAGTTTTGAAGTCGAGTATTATTGTTTTTTATGAGAGGGGAGGGGAGGAAGAAATTTCTCAGGATGAAAAGAAAGTTCATGAAGTGGTGTCGTCATACAGTGCGAAGGAAGTTTCTGCCCCGCAAGAGTAGCAATAATAGCAGCTCGTCGTCCTTTTCATTTCTTTTCTTGCTTTGCCACTAGTAATACGCAGGCATGGGGAGGAAAAAGCGTTAAGAGACACAACACGAAAAGAGAGATAGCCGTGTGAATGTTTCTCTTCGGGATGCGAGAGAAAGAAGAAACCAATCCTGGTCCTGCAAACACACAAAGGAAACCGACAAAAGGACGATACACACACAGTTGAAAAAAACGGCGAAACCTCCTCCGTCAGGACAATATGAGAAGGAAAAGAGGAGACTCTCTAGTTCTTCCTACGATGGATACGATCACACACCACCCAGTACAACCACTGCCGAGGGAGAAACTTCTCGAAGAACACGCTTATGCGTTTGTGTCAGATAGAAGACCACAACGGGATAGGTGCTGCACACACCTCGATGGTGGTGATGTGAGCTTGAGAGAATACGGAAAGCGAAGAAAAGTAGAAGAAAAGTCAATAATCGAACACCGATGGACTTCGCGAAGGAAACCCGTCGATTTCTTTTTGTCTTTCTCCTTCGAATCGCGTGGTTGTGGTGGGAGATGATGAGAAGAGAACGAGGGAAATGACGGGATGGTGATGTGTTGGTGGTGGATGATGGATGAATGAATGCGAAACGATCCACGAAGAGGAGAAAAGGAAAACCAGTCGAACGGAACACGCAACTCTTTCAACGTCCCCTCAAACAAAACTACGCCACTATGAGACTGTTGGGCCTTCTTACTAGGAAACAGTCCGCACGGGTTCTCTTGAGAAGAGAAAAAGCCATCCTTCTTTGAAACGGGAGGGACAAGAATTAGAAGCAGCAGTTTTATTTCATTCGTAGCATCTGCGATTCAAGAGAAGCGACAGCCTCTTGGAAGTAAGGTGGGTAGGGAGAAACGATCACCCTGCGAACTCGACGGGCAAGCGATGGAAAGGGAGAGAGAAAGGACGTATAGGGCGCGACCCTGGGGAAGGCAGTTTTGTGGGTTCCTCATTAGTGCACGCAATGAAAAGGAAGAGGACGTCTTCTCTGATCCCACTAGTTCCACCCATATTCGTGTACATCCACACTTCCCGGAGAAACAGTCGTCATCCAGAGGAGGGAAATGAAAGACGAGTCACTATTGCTCGGAAACATCACTCTGACCGATGAGTTTCACCCGCCAAGCAGCCCTGTGTTAAGCCCTCGGGGGCACGTTCTTCGTATGGTGGCAATGAGAAAGTTGTCATTCTATCAAGTACGGGAGTATTGAATGTTGTCGTGAAGGCTTGATGACAGTTTTCTCGGATCTAGGTGAGTATCCAGTAGGACAACGCGGAGGCGGAAGGTCCTCCATGGCTACGTGGGAGGAACTACAGTGGATTGATGCCGCGTCCGTGTTCTGTGCTGTAGTCCGTTACGTGGGCTGCCAGGAGGGTGCTTAGGATAGTCAGCATTCACATGGCAGCACTAGATTACAAGGAATCGAGGCTGACTCGACTGAGTGAGGAAGGGGAGTACGGAGGATTACGATCGGATACGGACCGGACTCTCATGACGGTCTGTGTAAAGGCTGCCGCAAGAA
>NW_027153343.1:64592-79407 GCF_002600585.1 Cystoisospora suis
TCAAAGCGCGGGCGTTACAGTCTGAACACCGTCTGATATGTGAATTTGTAAGGGGATTTCAGATGTAAATCAACACGGCAGTTTCTTTTTGGAACCTGGGATCTATTACGCACACCTACGTTGCATTCGGGAAACGGCTCGAGGTTATAAGGTACCCGGAATTACCTGCCAAGAACACTTCTAGCTTTCAATTGTAGAGATGAACGTGCGAGCTCGAAAAGACGAGTGACCGGCACGACAATCATCGCAGCACTGTTGTTCCGCCGTGGCCTTGAAAAAGAAATGAGGTGCAACTGGTTCACAGTCCGGATCCTTTGCATCAGCGTTTAATTGCCATCACCTCGTTCAGAAGTCCCGGTGGGGGACATTCTCACGAGCCGGCATCATGATGCTTGAAATGAGTGCGTCCGTGTGATGTGACGGCGCTGAAGGCCACCGCAACGAAGTATTCCACGGAACAAACATGTCCTTCGTTCGGAGGCCAACGGACGCACGATGGAAATGGCAATCGACAGGTCGGCTCCTGCCGTGCCAATGTACAACTTCGTTAGAAGACAGACAAACTTGCAGCATATTCCTCTGTGCTACCAGTAAGAAGACACTGAGTGCCCCTTCCATGCGCGTGGCGCCTTCCTGTGTTGGCGTGCTGTAAAAGTGAAGCTGAGGCACGAAGACGGATCACAAGCAACACAAAATCCTGCCGGTGCCTAGCGGTACGTTTTTTTCACGCACCAAACAAGTCGGCGCGGAATTTCTTTTAGGTATATTTTGGTTCAGCCCGCAGTGGCAAGCTCCTTAGACTAGAGTGAACGAAGCTGCGGAAAGACAATTCAGGAGATGTGCGAAGAAAAAGATGTTCGAAACGACAAGAAGGTTAAGTATCGCGATGTGCGTCTTCAGTCGTTTTCTTTTTTTCGCAGAGCTGACTTCTATAAGGCGAATCGTCCAAATCGATACGCCGCTAACAAGAATTCCGCTTTACCCACACACCATATTGAATGTTGACAGGCAAGAATCTTGTGTTGTGCTGGGTGTCTTGCCTGATTTCTGCAACGGTGATTCAGCGTCATTATCGATACCGTCCAAGTTAGCTATCGCTGCCTAGAGTTCGTCGTCGTCGTCGTGTGATTTCAGGTAGTCTCCCTTCCCACCGGCTGGACGGCTAGGGGTACACCGACCTTCCGTCGTCCCACTGCGCCCTGAAAGACCGACCGCTGGTACGACAGCTACGGCTACAGCAATTACTATTACAACAACAACTACTACTACTACACCCACCACCACCAGGTTGCTGCCGGAAGCTCAAGGATGCAACGCAGGCTTGCTTGCGCGAGAGCGCAGAAGTAGGAATCGTCGGGCAAGCGTTGCTGTCACCGGCTCGCTCGCTTTCTACAACACGCTGTGTCCTAAGCGTTTTCATTTCTTTCTCTTGGCTGTTTGTGGCACACTCTTTTCTCTTTTTTTGTCGTGAGCGCCTTTTTACAGAAATCTTTGGAATTCTACACATCTATTCAGGCAGTGTGAGTGAATGTGAGGAACCAAGACGATAACAGACAACATCAACTTCTTATTGCAGCTGTCCAACAACGATTGGCGGCGTCCATCCCTCCGTGCTGCGCGCTGGCGCTTGCTTCCTTGTCGTGTCGCTGGCTGACTCTAGTTGGTGTGGAGTCTTTTCTCGGCCATCACCGTCTGGCATTCCTTTACTTTCTTTTTTGGTCTTTCTTTTTCCAACCTCCTTTTTCCAGACGCAACGAAAGATGGCGCGCTTTCCTGTGCGGAATAGCCGTCCATCGTCGGTCTCGTCGGCAGCAGCCGATGTCCCGAGTGGGCCGTTTTGCGCGTCGTCGTCTGCTGATGCTGCCGCTGGTGCTGTCCCCTCAGAGATGATGTCTTCTCGCATCCAAGTCAGAAAGAGATCGAGAATCTCATTTGTTTCGCTTGTGGGATGTTGTCTTGCTGTTTTCCTTGTTGCCACACACCCAGCGTCTGCACAGCTGAAATTTGCCGCGTTGGGGAACTGGGGTTTTGAGTCAAGTAGCTCTCAAATGGTAGCAGACACTTTGAAGAAAGTTGCAAGTACAGATCATATCAGCTTCATTGCCTCACCTGGTTCAAACTTTGCTGGAGGAGTTACCGGACTTGATGACCCCAAATGGAAGACACTTTACGAGGATGTCTACGGTGATGCGAAAGGCTCCCTTAAGATGCCATTCTTCACTGTCCTTGGTGGTGAAGATTGGAGTGCTAATTACACCGCACAGGCTCTTCGAACAGAGCTGACCTATGCTGTCAACTCTGACAAGCTTCCTGTCAACACTACCGCTGCTGCTCCAAACGGAGAGGTAGCAGCAAACGCTACTGTCGTGGAAGAGGCTGTGCAAGAAAAGAAGGAGTTCCCGAAGTGGACTCTTCCCAACTGGTGGTATCATTATCTCATGCACTTCCCTGCCAACACTGGTAAGTTGTCTACTCTTTCAGCATGAGTGAGCGTCTTGCTATCATTCACTGTTGTAGACAGGAAAAAGTACATGGAAGATACAGATGTAGAAGTAAGATACATAGAAGAGCTCCGGAAATGTGTGTCTCTCATAACAGTTTGCCGTTTCAGGAGAACGTAAACTGCTCTTAGTGTTATCTTGAGGGATCCGGCCCTAGGTTGTTGAAGGAAGACAGTTGAAGTCGACAACTTGTTGCAAGTGTATATCCACTTCTCCTCCTCTCTCTCCAGTGCACTTCTCTGTCTTTTTGTCCGTTGTTTATAGGAGGTGCATTCATCAACTCAGGCCACAAGGACATGAGTGTAGGAATGATCTTCATTGATACCTGGGTGCTTTCGTCTTCATTCCCTTTCTCGAATGTCACAAGCAAGGCCTGGGCTGATCTAGAGAAGACACTTGATCTTGCTCCGAAGATCTTGGACTACATCATTGTTGTTGCCGATCGTCCAGTCTATTCTAGTGGCTCATCGAAGGGGGATTCAATGCTTCAATACTATCTTGAACCACTTCTCAAGAAGGCAAACATTGATGCTTACATCTCGGGTTACGACTTCAACCTTGAGGTGATCTCTGTAAGTCTCTCTTTCTTGTATTTTCTCTCTCCTCTTCTTCGCTTGTGTGTGTGTGCGTCTGTCCGTTCATCTTTTTCTTCTTCGTCTTCCTAGTTCCTATGATTGACAATCTCACGTTAGAAGGACGGAAGATAAAACAACTCATCTCAGGCTTTTCATATAGATATCCCTTATAGCGGCACTGTCACATAAAGAAAGAGGCAACTTCATATCGTTAGTTGATTCTCTCATACCGACCAGACATCCGCATCTCGCAGAGAGAGGTAGAGAAACAAGAGAGACAATAGGACCTCTCCCGATGTATCGCGTGTCATCTTTCTTCTATGGATCGACGCATATCTCACTACATGTTTTTAGATGTATCCGCTAGTTGTGTTCTTTTCGAGTTATGTTATCCTGTCTTTCTCCCAGCAATACTGACTCCTATTTCTTTTTCTATGCATCCATGGTTCGTATTATTGTTCGGTTGTTTTCTCTCTTGGTGTTGTGTATGTACACCTTGTGTACAGGAGAAAGATGTCAGCCATGTATCTTGCGGCGCTGGATCCTTTGGAGCAGGTTCGGCTATTGTGAAGCATTCAGGAAGTCTCTTTTACTCAGGACAGCCTGGTTTCTGTCTCTTTGAGCTGACGGCTGATGGCTTAGTAACGAAATTGATTGGGGGTTCCACTGGAGAGGTTCTCTTCACTCATACACAACCCTTGAAGAAGCGGCCGGAAAGAAAATCAGTAAGTTTTCATAGCATGTACAGGACACCGCCCAATATCTATGTAATGTTCTTTGCTATGTGTTCTCTCACGTATGTACCTATCTAACTATCTTTCATTCGTTTGAACCTTACGTCTTCAGTCTTTCCTTCTTGTGGAATTCGCGATCGCCATGCTGACTCGATGCATGCATATCTGCGTATGAACATATATATCAAAGGAGGGAATTATGTTAAGGACGGATTGACGGACAGGATAAATAGGAGAGAGACAGAGTGGATTGCTTCTGATACTGACGAAGCTTTGACTACTGGCGCTGATAGACTATATATCAATATATCCGATGTATGTATCCGTCCTCCTCCTTGACTTTGATTTCATAGGAATGGCTTTGTAGTGTCGACCATCCTGTTGTGCCTTCAGACCTGTCACCTGAGAAAGAGACACCCTTTTTTCATGTCGGTGTGGTCGTTTTATCACCTTGGGAGTGTTACATACATATCTGTGTACGTATGTATATATATATATCTCTATGTATATGTAGGTATATGAGTATGTGCCGGTTTTCTTTGGTGTATGCACATATGTATATGCTTATTTCCTGCATTTGACTCATCCCTTTGAGGAGCACAGATCTATGTGAGAATCACGATATAGAAAGCAGTTTCTGTTCTATTTATCCTTCCCTTGTTTCTCCTTTCTTTTTTTACAGATTGATGCCTTCAACTTTGTCACTCAACTGCCGGAAGTGAAGTACTGGCCAGTCCCAGCGATGGGGAAGATGCCTGGACGTGATGTGTTTGTTCGTGTAGTAGGGACAATAGGCCTGTGTATCGCTACCTTCTTCTTGACTCTCTCCGTTGCAAGTGGCGTGTCTCGCTATATGAAATGAAATGTGTTTCTTTTGTAAAATAGTAATGAGAATAGTAATAACCATCGGACATCGACCAACAGCGAGAAAGAATGAATTAAAGAGAAAGAGGAAAGATGAGAAGAACAGGACGGCAGTCTGTCTGTTGTTACTCTTGTTGGGAGGTGGAGACAACGAAGGGAATAATGAACAGAGGGAGTCAGCGGTGACATGTCGATACTTCTCTTACTTATGGAGTGTAGATAGATCAGACTGGATGTAGAGAGGGAGTTTGAGTGAGTGAGAAGAGAAGGAGGGAGAGAGTTAGACAAGAAGAAAACGGGTCTTCATTGATTTGAGTGATGAAGATGGCTTGAAGTCAGGAGAAAAGGGAAAAGGCGTAGGTTGTGTTCTAATAGTATTACATATCTTCTATTTACATCTAAACGGTTCTAGTAATCCTGCGGGTATTCATCATGAAGTAGGAGGAGGATCATACGAAGACAAGGAAGAGGAAGGAGGTGTTGTTGAGGAACTAAGCAAGAAGGGGTGAAAGAAGGATAGGGATATGGCAAACCAACCTCCTGACTTCAGACGATATAGACTGGCTGGCTGTTTCTGTTTTCTTTACTCGAGAAAATAGAATAGAATAAGATATGAAATAGACAGATAGCTACACCTGATTGATCTGATTATTCTTTTTATCCATCCATATAGGAATACATGTCCCACGTAGTTTTATCGTTCTTGATGAGAAGTCTTATCAGTAGTTTGACTGCTGTGTTGGTGGTGTTGGTGTTGTTCGTCTTCCTTGATGGACTTGCCTTCCCGATGACCTCCCTGACGTTGATTTTTTAACATTAACCTCACGTCCTCTTAAAGTTTGTCATTGTCCGTTCTTCTGGCATGGCGAGCCAGGGTGGTCTCCTCCCCCCAGTAGGCGGCAGACAAGCAGGAGGCACCGATGACTAGCATCATCTTCGTCAACAGGAACATGACACGTACAGGAGGAGTGTACAGTGTATAAACACGTGTCTGCATGCGTGTAGATGTACTCACGGATGGCACGTGTTGGAGGATAGCGACGAGGAGTCTACCGGAGACGAGAAGGGAATTGCCGTCGAGGGGGAGGAAAGGGAAGGAAGCAAGGAAAGATGGCATTTTTCAAAATGATTTGTGTTGTTTTTGAAAAATACCATCTTTGACTAAAGCTTTTCTTTTTTTTAGTCTGTCTTTTCTGTTCGTTTTTTGAGGGAATATCTTTCCTTTACTGGGCTTGTCTCTGGGGTGGGTGTCCATGTCAACTGACTCTCTTGTCGAGCAGTCAATAACGACAGGGTTTAAACACTTCTCCATGCATTTATGCTTGAATCCTCCGTGAGGCGTCTCCTCGGGGAAAACGGCACGCGGGAGCGAACCATGCTGATGGTCCGAATAAGCTAACTGAAGTGCAGGCCACAACGACACTAAAGTGACACACACGTACGAAGTCCCGTTGGAAGGTGTCTTTCTCTTCGTCTTAGTGCACCAATCTTGTTTCCTTGCTTAGCAAACGAGCTTTCGAAACAATTTTGCAACAAGTGCCCGAAAGAAACATTGTGGAGCGTTATATCGCGGATCGGTTAAGGCACCTCGCTCTAACGGATCTTCTGGCGCTCATACCCATGCATCTGGATGCATCCGGACACTTGCGGAGCGGCGGCGACCGTGGACAGTCGAAGACACCATACTCCGTTTGGCGACGCATCTTCCGAGGCTTGGCATGCCTTGCCAAGAACGCAGTTTCCCTAGCGATTGCGGTTTCCGGCAGTGCTGTCTTCGCTTTTGCACCCACTGCACACAGGGGTTACACATGTAGAGTCCGAAACGCCTGCTGGCCGTTTGCCAGTCAGAAGTTCAGGAGCCGAGCCCGTATGACTGGCCGTCCACTTGTCCTCCGCGCACGTAACACGCTCTCTTCAAAGCGAACAGGCGTCTCCCGGGGCGGACAGAAGAAGCCAGACCAGTTTGATTCCTACGTGTATGAAGTAAGTTGGCTAGCGGCGAGACACGCACCTACGCTGCATCATCTACAGGCCGCCGGCCCGAGCTGACCTAAGGCGTGCAACAGCGCCAAGTGCATCAGCTTAGCTGGCGTGACGTGGCTCTCCCGCTCGAACTCGAATACAGTCCACGCGGTTCGCTAAGGACAGCGACGACGTAGCGAGTTGGATTGCCCTGCTGCGCCCCGGTCTCAGGGCTCTGACATCGCGCTTCCTCTCTCCTTGGCGTCCCGTCATTCCTTTGAATGTTGGCTGGCGTTCAGGATATACACCATATACACCAACCCATGTGCGCGTGTCTCTGTGTCTGCCCCCGCTGGGTGAATGGAATCTGCCCAGTTTACCTGTCCTCCTAGCATTGTGACACTTTAATGTGAAGCGCCGTCCCGGATCGCGTACTTCCCCACCACTGGTTTCCGGCGCTCATCTCCGACTTCCCCTCTGCCTTCAGTTGTACGGAACTCTGACAAACCTTCACGCAGACCAGATCTTGTTCCGTGAGCACACAAGTGCGCCAAAGACTTGCGGCGGCGTCGCGTATCCTCCAGACACACACTCCGAGCACCTGTTCTACGTCCGTGCGAGCAAAGTCCTGCCGCTGTCAGCGGCGTCGGACTGGAGATACCCGAGAAGTGAGAAAGCAACCACGATGTAGGTCGTCACAAACAGCCCGGCGCCGGAGCTCTGAAGAAGTGGCGACTACATCTGCTCACCGCGGACACCTCCACTCGCCCTCAGTCTCCGCCTCACACTCTGTACAGCAAATCCTTCGAGGCCGCCGCCTGCCTCGTCCGGTTCGTGTGTTCCCCCAAACTATCGCTACACGTTCTACAATTTTGTCTCCTCCGGCTCTCACGTGTCGCTACGTCGCCGCCCGGGTAACAGGTGTAGCGTTCGTTGCCCTGCCAGCGGGACGGTTGCAGCGGTAGCAGGCTACTGCAGACGTCTGGCGTTTGGCTGGCAGTGCTGTGCCTGCTGTTCCGGCTTCTGACAGTCCCCGGGAGCCAGAGTAGCTCACAGAAGAAGAAAAGGAGGGACATAAATCACGTCCGTGGTATCATCGGTATCTGGGACCTGCACGTCTCTCTCGTCCTCTTGAGAGTGATCGGGCTTTGCGAAAGATCGGAGTGGTCGAAAGACTCAGGCACTCAGGATACCAACTCTCTCCCACCTGCCAAAAATACGTTTCGAATTATGTGCCACCTGCACTCGAGGTCCCAAATTCTTCACTCATCTGTCGCCGCTCTGTTACCGGTTGCTGTCGAACTACCGTTCCCTACCTGCACGCTGTGCGTTGCTCAGGTCGGGAATGTCCAGTCCGTGTCCGCCCCCTCTCGGCACTGCCTGAACAGATAGGAGCTCGATAGTCCAGGACACGGCGGAGAGCCCCAAACCCGAACACTAATCCCTACCAGATAATGTGCTGGGGTGTCATTTTCCCTGTAGGTGTGCGAACAGTGGCCTAGCATTGCCGGGCGCGGTCCCGGCGTTCGAGTTAGCGCCGACAGGGCCCCAGGAAAGCGACAAAAAAAGACTCTGCCAGTCCTCGCGTCGAATCCGGCTGGTGCAAGTAAAGCCTGGTGGAAGACGAAGACTTACCACGGAAACGGAAAACGGAACCGACGCCGTAGCCGCCCGGCTCCGTCGATGCACATATCGCAAGAGAATTGCAGTTAAGTTCCCAACATCGCTGTCACCGCCGCTCTCCTAGGCAAGTGCAGACGGAAAACTTCGACGTGGCAGGAACCAGCTGGCTCAGGGCTCAAGACTTGATACGGTGGGAAGGTACACTCACCCGTTCACTGGTTTCCGCACAAAGTCGAACAACTCCAGGCAAATGCTCGTCCAGCACGAACCATCCTGCACTTGGCCCCCCACCAGGTCCTGCGTCTAACAGGAAAACCGTCCGGTCCTTCTTCTGTAAAGCGGACGGCTAGCTTCCGGCTCGTCGAGTTCTCGGACCGCAGCCACTCCCCTCGTTGCCACCCGGCTGACCCAGGGTGGGCAACACCTGTATTCGCGCTGACCGAGAAAGTGTTCGCTTGTTGGGGCCCAGTCCTCCTTTTGTGTCTAACTCCCATTAAACAGCCCTGGACAGAATCGGGCCGATATGCTTGATATGCTCGATTTCCATCCGAACTGAACGCGCGACGGGACTGGTGCAGCTGCGGCACAGATATGTGGTTGACCGTGTTGAGGAGGAGACCGAGCTACCCTTCTTGAAAGCAGACGACTCCAACTCCGCGTCTGGTATTAATGCGCACTTCGTGTCCCGCTTTTCACTTGTACTGGCGCAGTTACAGCCGCCTCGACTTCCTCCGGCGAAAATATCAAGGAGGCCCTCGTCGCTGCCGGCGGGGGTACAACAATCGTTCCTCTCGCTCTTGCAGAATCCTTCGCAAATCCCTTTCTCGGACACCCTCTTGCTGAGGGCGACCGAGTGCTTCTTCGCGTTCTGCTCTTGCCGCCTCCGCTGCAGCAAGTTGCTGCCTTGCTCTCTGAACGGCCAGATGAAGGCGACCGGCTTCCACGCCGCTGCGGTAGGCTCTCTGTAACTGCTCCGCTGCCAGACTTTCTCGGAGTGCTACGGCTTCTTGTTCTGCTTGAGCGCTTCGCTGCCCTGCTATCCACATAAGCTGCCGCCGTAGCGCACCCTCCTCCTCACGAAAGCCTCGGAGGCGTCGGGCGGCTTCCTCCCTCGCCCTAGTAAGTCCTTGATACGCACTCACTGCCAGAGCTTGTCGCTGAGACGGAGGCCCCGGGCCCGGTGCCGTGAGGACGGCGTGCTGGCGCTCTAGGTCCGCAATGAGTCTTGTGTAGCCCTGTTCAGTTTCTATTCGACGCTGCCGCACTGCCGCAGCCGCTTCTGTCATCGCTTCAGCAGTTCTGCACGGCAGGCACATCGCCGGCATTTCCAGAGCAGCCGCCTGAGCCCCGAAAACCAGCTGCCACACCGCCGCTGGAGAAAGCCGAGCAGAACTGGATTCAGTTGTAGCTCTGCTTCCGTGCCCGGCCCCCTCTGGTCTCGCGCGCGGTCCCCTTCTACCACGCTGGCCTCGCGGGAGTCTGGGAAGTACTTCCGCGCGCGCGGACACCCGGCGCCTGCGACGGGGTCGCTCCGGTCCAGCGGCTGAGGGACTCCTCGGCCCTCCAGCGTCCCCACTTCCCCCTTCTGTCCGGCCCTGGTCGGCAAGACGGCGAGCGGTTGAGCTGGCTGCAGGAGAACGACGAATCGAAGCCGCTGCGTTGCGCGAGGACGAGACACTCGTCAACGAGTGGCGACGACTACTGCTGGCGGGATCCGCACTCCACGAGAAGTCGTCATTTGCCCTTTTCTTGTCCGGTCCGTCTACGCGTGCTTCTGCCCTAGCTCTACACAACGGCACACGCAACCAGCACGCCTGAACCTCCCTGTTTCGTGCCGACCAAGGATGGCGGGCGCTACACGCACCGCCATGTCCGCTCTGTCCCTCAAGAAAGCAGCAGCAATCAGACCGGCGCAAAGGATACGTGCCTCCAGTCTTACCTCGGTCGTGGGGACACCCACACGCAGATCGGACAGTGGACAGGCGGTACCGGAGCTACGCGACTGGCGGTCAGCAAGAGCGCCAGAAGAACCGTCGTGGGCATTGATATGAGCTCACTCCCGGCGGCAGCATCCAAAGCAGAGTAGACGCACCTGGATCTCATAGAGGAATCAGCCGGGGGAAATGTTGCATCGCTTTGCGCCTCCTCCGCAGGTTGTCAGGAGCTGATTAATTCCTCGCGCCTGCGATCTCTCGTCTCCGCTCTTCGCTGCTCTCTGTGTGGCGAGCTCGGACCGGACAGGACAGGCAACCCCACGCGTGTCTACTGACGTGCGCGTCTCTGCAGAGGGGGCCTGCCCGCCTTGCTGTCACGGAGGCGGTGCTGTCGCTGGGTCTGCAAGCCAGACCGTACAGTCCTCGGGGCAGCAAGCTTCGGCAGATCAGCTGGTACACTCAGCTTTAAGTTGCGGTTTCTTCAAGTGTGCGCCCCCGCAACGATCGCCGTCCTGAAGCGTAGAGGGGAACAGGAGAATTGGGAGCGAAAGTGGCATCATTTCGACCAGAAACAACTCCCCCGAATGACCACGAGGTGACGGTTTGGCAGTGCCACGCACTGTGTGCAAACGCCTTGGGCACCGGATCACCGCAATGTCGCGACTACCGATGCTGAACCAGAAGCATCCGGACTGGAGGTACTTGGCGTAGCCGGTCCACGATTGCTACCGTAGAAGCCAGCGGGACATGGAAAGCTTGTATGTGCTTTCTCTTAGCCACAAAGATACATCAGCAACGGAACCAGAGCGGTCCCGGACAAAAACCTGGAAGAGACGGTGTGGTGTCGGTGGGTCAGCGGCCGGCGCGACAGTAGGCTGGCGCCGAACGGCGTTGAGGCGGGTTGCCGAAGACGGAGAACGGTGTGTAGTGGTGAGGCAGCTACACTGTCAGAAAAAATCGAGCTGGTGTGGAGGGCGTTTGTTCACTCCGAAATAATGGGACATACCTTTCTTGAATAACTGACGATACTCGCCGGAGCCGAAGGATGGCTCCCTCCGTATACCTGTCAACCGCTGGGGTGTGAGTAGAGCTCAGGGCTAGACCAGGTGCACAGAAGAGAGCGTAGATCGCTCTGTGGTACGACGAAGATGTCTGGGGCGAAAACGACATCCTATAATGGGGGAGAAGAGGATGAAGAGAGGGTGTCCCAGGAGAAATCGGAACCCAGGACAACGCCCAACAACTCGGTTGACTGACTGCAGAGATTGACGGCGTGTTGTATCGTATTCAGTAGCACATTTACCATTACTACGATACTACTGGAGGTGTTCCTCGTTGTCCCTCGCCTTCCCTTCCGTGTCACCGCGGTGGCTTTCGTAACGTTAGCGTTTCTGTCTTACCGTCCTCTCTAAGTTGTTCTTTTCCACCTTTGCTGGCGTGGCCAGGCACTTCCTCTGATAGGCTAGCATCCGGCACGCATCTTGCTGTCATTATGGTCGGAGCTACCCCAACCTGCAGGGGCGTGCACGGTGTAAATTCACACTGTCGCAGGGTGAAAACTTTGTTCGAAACGCAGGCAGCCATCGGGAGGAAGAAAAGGTAGGCAGTTCCTCGAATTCCTGTCTTTTTCAACTTGAGCTTTGCTTTCCTGCCTGTCTCTACTGGGGGATTTTGAGCTAGTATCTGTCCATCGGGTCATGCATGCCGATTGAACCTCTAGGTTGTCAACAACTAAGGGGTTGGAACAACTAAGGGGTTGGAACACCTCTCCTTACTGACATCTTACTCCCTTGATGCATCAACGGAAGCGGTCACGAGGGGACAAGCGAAGCTGGTGAGGGCCGGACAAACTAACAACTGCCGCCGACAAGAATTGTCTCATATATCATAATCTGTCTTAGTAGTAGCCTAATGTCTGCGTCTCTATCTCACCCCTCCTACCGCCCCTTCCTTGCTAAGCGAACAGCTTTCCAAAAGAATCCCGGTACCTGCAACGACGGTCTGAAAGAAAAGCCGGGGTATTCATGAAGTTGATGCCGTGCGGGGTAGCATTACCCGTCCCACAAGATCTTGTGCCACTCACCATAACACGGGGGGCACAGGGGATGCAGGAGTCAGCCTCGTGGCAGTAACTGCCACGAACCACGAGCGACACACCCACGCATTCGCCTGCATTCAGATACTTAAGAACGCCGGTGCCCTTTGACAGACGGAGGCACACCACACCCCCTGGCGGCTCGTCTTCTGGGTCACGGCGTGGCTTGCCAGCGATGTGCCCGGCAGTCCCTTCCTCGCCTTTGCTCCTACGCACATACAGAGGTCACACGGCGCCCTCTGATACGCTTGCTGGCCTTTCGCCAGCGAGAGCTGTTCTCGAACCAATTCTTCGCGTGAGCGCTCCTTCGACTGGCCGTCGAATGATCTATCGCCCAAGGGACCAGCTCTGCGTCCTTTCAACCGGCATGCGCTTACCGGTTGCCCGAACATCAAAAAGCCCACTAGTTTCTTTCGTTACGCTTACGCAGTAGGGTGGCTTGTGGGCGAAGGCACACGCAGGCTGCAAGCCAGGGGCCGCGTAACAGAGTCGCACTAAGGCAACAGCGCCAGGCGACTCAGCTGGGCTGCCGTGGAGCGGCGCTCGCGCGCCATCTTGAGCGGAGTGCGATCCGCCGAGAGGCACCGGTCTGAGCAACATGTTGAAATGCCTTGCTGCACCCTGTCTTCACGCGCCCGACTCCCGCCTCCTCTCCCGCCCTGCCTCCCGTTGTTCCTTTGAATGTTCACCGGCGTTCGAGAGTTACAGCAACGTACGTCCGCCTGTCTCTGTGCCAACACCCTTCGGGTGGTGGAAATTTCCCCAGTTTACTGTCCTGCCGGGCATCGTTGCACCGTTTGTGAAGAGTAGCTCGAAATCCGAATACTCTCCCGAGCGGTCGTCTCCGGCGCACTCCAGCATCGACTTCACCTGTGACTTCGTGAAGGTAACAGACCTCTAAACTAGCGACATTCTGTATTGTAACTAGACGATATCATCCAATATAGCGAGACAGGAGTGAGTATCAAACATACCCTCACGACTCTGTGTCCTACGTGCGAGAGAACGGAGTGATGTCGCTGCCATAAAGTTCAGACAGAGACGCAGGTCGGGGCCTTCGTCTCCGCCTCGTAATCTGCACAGCGTATACCACGTTGCCCCCACTTCTCAGGACCTGGCCGTGTGTCCCACACAACCTATCACTACGGCCAGCGCACTTTTGTCCCTCTTTTGGCTTGCATGTGTCCCTTCCATCGAGGTACCGGCAGCCGACGTTCTGCTCTGTCAGCGGGAGGGTTGCAGTGGCGGCGGCCTACGACGCATACTCAGCGTGTGGCAGGCGGTGCCGCGCTCTGCCCTCCCGGCTTCTGACAGTCGCCGGGTGAAGTGACTCGGGCAACGAAAAAAAGAAGGGATTGCAGGCGGGATGACAGTGATTGAAGCGTCGGCAGCTGAGACCTAAGGTCTCCCCCTTCCACGTGGTAGGGATCGAGGCACCGGGAATGGTCAGCCATGGCGAAGATGCCCGGGACAGCCAACCTCTCACACTGCAAGGAAACACATTGCCTACCGCGACCCAAATCTGTACTGGTGTCCCCAGTTTCGCAGCTAACCTGTATTCGTTCTGCTACCAGTTACTGTTGGGCAATTAGTCCGTACCTGCGGGTTGTGCGATGCTGGCGTCGCAGGCCCCGTCCATGTCTTCCTCCTTACGACACTCCTCAAACCGATACGATATCCGCCGCCACCAACAAGACAGAGAACGCCGGGTCCCGCACTACTACCCAGAAACGAACGTACCAGTGCTATTACCCGTGGAGACGTGCGTGCACTGGCGTGGCTTCTCTACGTGCACAACGGACGTTTCGGTGAGTGCGTCCCCTCTCTCAAAGAAAGTGATGCAGAAGCCCCTCCAGTCCTCGATACCGAGGCCCGGTGCTTCGTATGCCTTCGCCGCAGGTAAGGCCTGAGCAGAAACAAGGACACAGCACGCGCACGGCTAACGGCTCCGGTGATACACAAATGGGGAGATATATGAGCTCGCAGGAATCACTTCCATTACGAGACACGGCCTCTGCCTACTATAGTGGGAAGGTACATCAAACCGCCACCTCTTTTCTGCGCACAGTCTAGGACTGCAGAGATATGCTTCTCGAAATAACAGGTGTTCTTCACGTGGCCCCGCGCCAGAACGTGCGTCCTACAGAACCAGTCCGGTCCTCCTGTAAAGTGCTACGGGTCACACCTACCCCGGTGAATTCTCCGGAGCGCAGCCACTCCCTTCCCCACCACCCGATAAACCTAGGACCAAAAACGCTGGTATACACGCCGCCGGCCAGGCAAGTGTTCACCTGTTGGACAAGGCAGTCTTCTGATAGTGGCTAAGTCTCATGAGAAGGCCCTGGTCAGCTTCAGGTCCATATTCTTGATTCCCACCTGCATTGAAGGGGCAACAGGACTGGTGGAGCTGCAGCACAGATAAGTATGGTCGACTGCATCGGGCGGCCTACCAAGCTGCCCTTCTTGAAAGCAGACGACTCCAGCTCCGGGTCTGGTCTAGGTTCGCACTTCGTGTCGTGCTTTTCAC